>NC_037682.1:48751047-48938037 GCF_003255815.1 Theropithecus gelada | reverse complement strand
GGATTATAAATTATGCTGCTATAAAGACACATGCACACGTATGTTTATTGCAGCACTATTCACAATAGCAAAGACTTGGAATCAACCCAAATGTCCATCAGTGACAGATTGGATTAAGAAAATGTGGCATATATACACCATGGAATACTATGCAGCCATAAAAAAGGATGAGTTTGTGTCCTTTGTAGGGACATGGATGCAGCTGGAATCCATCATTCTTAGCAAACTATCACAAGAACAGAAAACCAAACACCGCATGTTCTCACTCATAGGTGGGAACTGAACAATGAGATCACTTGGACTCGGGAAGGGGAACATCACACACCGGGGCCTATCATGGGGAGGGGGGGAGGGGGGAGGGATTGCATTGGGAGTTATACCTGATGTAAATGACGAGTTGATGGGTGCAGCACACCAACAAGGCACAAGTATACATATGTAACAAACCTGCATGTTATGCACATGTACCCTACAACTTACAGTATAATAATAATAAATAAATTTTAAAAAAAAATACTAAAAAAAAAAAGAAATACAACTGTCACCATCATGAGATTATTTAAAACAGTTCATTAAAAGTATTCCTGAACAACTGGTTACCCAAACTTCTAATGTATATCTAGAAAATGCATATTGAGTCTGAAAACTAATCTGTCACTAGGTTCATTTCCAAATGAAATATTTGTTATTATTTATGTCATTTCCAAAATGACTCTCAAATTTAACTACTTTCTATTCTCTCTCACTGCTCTTGACTAATCCCTTATGCCTCTTCACTAAACTTCTAAACAGCCTAATTGATACCTCTAATTCTAATATCTTCTGTCAATTCATTGCTCACCCCATCCATAATCTTTCCAGTTATCTTCCTTAAATGTAAATATGATCATGTCACTAGTATGTTCAAAGTCTGTTTGGCTCCACAGCACTTTTACACATAAAGCCTGAAATCTTTACCATCCTGTTGTTAAAGGCTTTCATAACTCTGACCAAATTTTCCTTCACAGCTTCATCTTGAAGACAGACAACAATTCTGCCAAATAAGATTGTTCACTGCTTCCTCAAAGTAGGCTGCATTTCCCTACCTGCAGGGCTTTATTTATGTTCCTTCCTCAAAACAAGTGGAATGTCATTCCCCTTCAATTCTACCTGTTAAATACAGAATGCTACTTCCTCCATGAAGCCCTTCTGAAAGTTAAAACTCTCCCAACTGGAGTTAATATCTTATTCTTTACCATAATGATAGCATGTGCTTTATACTTTGCTTAGACAGATAAGTTCTGCTTTACATTACAATAACTTATATAATATCAATTGTTTCCTTCACTAGGCTATAAGCTCATTGAGGGGAGAAGACTTGTCTTATTTATTTTAATTTCCCCTACAAAGCCTAGAAGAGTTATCTGAATATCCAGAGCTCTGTAATATGTCTACTGAAGTTAAAAATGGAAAATCCTTATGCAAACAAACTTTATCCAGAAAAATCATAGCTAAGAAATTAATATGAACACATCCCCATGAAAGATGAAAGGAAATATTTGCTGTGCTGTATGCCACATCATATTTTATGTCTTGTCTACTTCAATCACTGACAACTATTTTCAAAACAAAAAAAAACTTAAATAAGCTGTACTTATACCCTTTAATTTATTTTCAAAAATACAACAATGACTTGTTCAATAATTGTTTCATGGCAAAACAAATGTATCTGCCTTTCAAAAAACCTCTATTTCTCAAATTCAATTCATGAATGTAAGTCATTATCCTTCAAAAGCTGGAAAGAAAAGTAAATTCACTATCCAAAGTATATACTATTCATATCTGAGCAGACGTCTCCTTTCTACTTATGTCACTAACAGTACTCCTGTTATACCTTTCTTCTGAAAGCAAAGTGCTTTCAAATCCACTAGTACATGTCCCAGTAAGAAAGAGAGAAAGACTATTGATCCCCACTTAGCAGATTTTGAGAAAATGGAGATCAAAGAAGAAAAAAACACAAATGAACTTTCATTTTCAGTGGCTAGAATAAAAATCCAATTTTTTTTAAAATTCAGGGGGTACATGTGCAGGTTTGTCACCTGGGTATATTGCATAATGGTGACGTTTTGGATTCCCGTTGACTTTGTCACTCAAAAAGTACCCAATAAGTAATTTTTCAGCCCTTGCCTACCTCCAATCCTCTCCCTTTTGCAGTTCCTGGTGTCTATTATTTCCATCTTTGTTTCCATGTGTACTCATCATTTTGCTCCTGATTATGCACAAGAACATGCAGTATTTCTGTTTCTGAGTTATTTAACTTAGCATAATGGCTTCCATCCAGCCCCATCAATGTTGCTGCAAAGGACATGATTCCATTCTTTTTTATGGCTGAGTAGTATTCTCTGATACATATATACACCACATTTTCTTCATCCAATCAACCACTGATGAACACTTAGGTTGATTCAGTGACTTTGCCATTGTGAATAGCGCTGCAGTAAACAGATGAGTACAGGTGTCTTTTTGATAAAACGATTTCTTTTCCTTTGGGTAGATACCTGCTAGTGAGATTGCTGGGTCAGATAATGGTAGTTTTATTTTTAGTTCTTTGAGAAATTTCCATACTGTTTTCCATAGAGGTTAATTTACATTCCCACCAACAGTATATAAGTGTTTCCTTTTATCCATGTCCTCACCAACATCTGTTATTTTTGACTTTTTAATAGCTATTTTGACTGTTGTGAGATGCTAACTCATTGTGGTTTTTAATTTGCATTTTTCTGATGAATTAGTGATGTTGAGCATTTTTTCATGTATTTTTTGGCCACTTACATGTCTTCTTTTGGGAAGTGTCTGTTTGTGTCCTTTGCCCAAATTTTAATAGAGTTATTTGTTTTATTCTTGTCCATTTGTGTAAATTCCTTATAGATTCTGGATATGTTTTTTGTTAGATGCATAGTTTACAAGTATTTTCTCCAATTCTGTAGGTTGTCTGTTTAATCTGTTGATTTTTTTTTTCTGTATAGAAGCTCTTCAGTTTAATTAAGTTCCACTTGTCATTTTTTGTTTTTGTTGCATTTGCTTTTGAGGTCATACTCATGAATTCTTTGCCTAGACCAATGATGAGAAACATTTTTCCTAAGTTTTCTTCTAGAATTTTTATAGATTCAAGTCTTATAGTTAAGACTTTAATCCATTTTGAGTTAATTCTTCTATATGGTGAGATACAGGGGTTGTTTCTATTTTCTGCATATGGCTAACCATCAACTTATTTATTAACCATGTCTTCCAAATTCTATTAAATAGGTTAAACTTCTTCTCTCTCCCAAATTTCATGATGTGATACTAAGTTTAAAAGGTACTAATTTATCTAAATATTAATCCATCTTTTCCTATATCAATTTTACTTAAAATAAGACCCAGATATTTTTAAACTGGCAAGAAACTAGAGACATAGAACACAAAAGAGAAATTAAGGTCACAGAATGAACTTAAATGTGGCATTAAGGACTGCAGTCCTCTTAATTTTATAAAGATTTTAAGTTTTTCCCCAGATACCTTCTAAGATACTCTTACCCACATCTATATGCATAAATGTAGGGAAAAGGAACTATGGCAGATTATATAATAGATAGAAACACTTTTAAAATGAAATTTCATGACCTAATACAGTAGATCCCAATCTAAAGAAGAAGCTTCAGTGGCCAAAAGGACTTTTCACTCAGGAGCAACAACCAGATTGCAGATATCAGCTGTTCATTGCGAGTATCCCGACTAGCATCTCAGTTACTTTAAAGAGGCTCATAAAAATTCCTAGAGCATTGAGGAGCGAAAAAAATCAACCTAGGCAATTAGTCAAAAGAAAAGGGTCAACTTCATTTTAGAATCCTGGAAACTGATCACTTCATAAAATTACATTTCCAAGATGAAAAGTTTCCCCCAATGCTTTCTGGAAATCATAATCTGCATGGATCCAATCCACTTTCTAATATTTAACTATTTCTTTACTCTTTTTTGTTGCAACCCTCAACTGGAACCTGCTCTGGGAACAGTATTTAATTTCTACCCTGGGTGAAATTAAGTTAATTTAATTTACCTCTCTCAGATGTATTCATATTTTATACCTGCTCAGTAATCCTGAAATGGGAAGATAAATGCTGAAGACAGAAGGAATCTAACATGTGTTAGAAGCCTAACATATGTGGTAGGTTGTATTATGTTCCAAATTATCTTTTCCCACCCTTTGCCATGTGACTTCTTGTGCCTCCCAATAGATGAAATATATTTCTTTGCCTCATCACCGGGCTTAGACATATGACCTGACCAACAGAATATGAGAAGATGTAACAAATGCCATATATGTATGAAAACTATAAATGCACCTGCATAGTTTTGTATTCTTGGCCTCTGGAGAACAGCATGTCCCAGATAGGAGCTGCTCCTTCAATCTGAATCATAGACTGAAATGACATATAGCCAAACAGAGCCAAGCAGAGCCACAGCCAACCTGCAAACCCATCACTGAAAAATAAATGTCTGTCATTTTCAGCCACTGGGACTTCGGGAGTCATTGTGACTGCAGCAAAGCTCAAAAATACAGAAATTGGTAAAAGAAATAGTTTTATGGTATATAACAACCTCAAAATCTTAGTGACTTACAAAAACAAATATTTATTTCTCAGGTTGTATTACACGTTGTTGGATGCAGGTCACCTTCTGTGTCTCTGCTCAAGGTTGTGAGTCAGATTCAAGTCCGCTCCATTATTTTCTTACTCTAGATCTCAGCTTGCAGGTACATCCCATATATGAAACATGCCTTCTTGTAACAGAGGGCACAGGAATAAGAGGCCTGGTAGAAACTTTACAATGCTTCTAAGAGTCTGCTCATAAATTACATGGCCAAAGCCCAAAGTCAAACGGAAGGAGGAAATATACTTACTCTATAAGAAATGAAGAAATAAGTACAATATGTCACACATACTATGTTCTAATCATTGTACTAGCTGTGTTTTACATAAGTTATCTCACTTACATCTCAAACCAATATCTTAAGGAAGACATTACTCTCATCTTTTAGAAAATTGAGACTCAGAGAAGTAATCTAACTTGTCCAAAGTTACTCGGAGGGTATGTGAAGGGAGGGCTAGGGTCCCAGTCCATGAATATGTGACTCCAAAGCATTTGCTCTTACTTCCATCCCACAGTCACACACAGTTTTTCTCTGCCAAGTTATAAGCATTAACTTAACAGATGGGATCTGTCCTTGTGTAAAACCAGTATTGGCTATAACAGATTTCAATAAGTAACCTTTCTAAGTGAAATAGGGAAATGTAAGGATAGTGAAAAAGAGGGGAACATCTATGAAAACAGACTTATGAAAAGATAGGCAGAAATGAGTACAACAATGAGAAGATATGTGAATGAGAACCCAAGGAACTGGAAAATAAGAAGAGAAATTGATAGCACTTCTCTGGGCAAGAGCACTTTCAAAAATAGCTTGCCTAAGGGGAAAACTTTTTAGACTCTGATTTCACAGGCCATAAGAAAAGCACTAGGGTGTTTCCTTTTCCTTAAAAAGTACACACACAGTTATTTTGTAGCTGCCTGAATACTACCATGTATTCACTCTAGTGACTGTTTTGAGACTGGTGGTCTCCTAGCTTATGGGCATTGAGTGCTTTTTAAAAATCTAAAACCCATGCCATCCTTAATGCACCTGGACAGGCTGCTCTCAACACATTTTTCATCTGAGTCACATCTTTGGAGCTTCAGACCACGATATGTCTGCCAATTTCTACCACAGTTTTAATCTATTTCAAATATTAACATACTATAATAGCAATGTAACTTCTAAGTTGTTATTGTTGGTATTATTAATTCAAGAATTAAAACACTGAAGACATTATTATGCCAGGAGAAAGTTGTCTAACTATCAGGTAAATAATAATTAGAGTTATAGAAGTACCATAGGATATTAGTACTTGAAACAGAGAGCTGGAAAATCTTATAGCAGGCCTCCAAGCCAGATAGCCAGACTGCCAAAATCTCTGAGTGATACATTACTACTAATTAAGTCTTGTACAAGCATTCCATGCTATTTTGTTTGGCTATACTGGAAGATCCCGTTACTCTAACACACAATAGAGAGAAAAAGAAAAACAGGCAAATATTTTCCCAGGCATGAGAAGAAAACCGCAACAGTCAATTCTTGTCCACACAACTTGGCCTAACTATTCTCCTCTTCAACCTCGACATTTGTCCCCAAATGTTGCTATCCAGCTAAGCACTCATAATCTTCCAGTAAAATAACTAAGCTATATTTACCTATCATGGCTTTGGATATTTTCCTGTGATTCAGAATGTCAAATAAATCACATGGTTTATTAAATAAGAATGGAATCAACTGGTGCATAAATAACGTATCTCAGAAATATTACCTTGTTCATTCTCAGGCATCAGTGGACTATTCTAGTTGGTGGCACTCAGACCCTTTAACACTGATCCCTTTAACAGATAATCCAAAGGAGAGTGAAATCTTATTAATGCAGTATGTGACTGTGCATATCCAGATGCAAACCATCAAAATAAATTTATGACCTATTATATTATTATTGCTTATATATATGGGTGGATAAAATGTACAGAAACATTTATTAAATTTAAATTAGCCAAAAGGTGGCAGTAGAAAGTCTAACTATGAAACATAGCATAAAATCTCATTTATCCAAAATTTGTGATTATATAAACAAGTACTGGATGAGATATAACAGAAAAAACACAGCTTTGCAGTCAGATAAATCTAGCTCCTAAATCCAGCTCTACTACTGTGTGACATTGTGCCATCAGTTTCTCTGAGCCTCAGATTTCTAATCTTTAAATGAGACAACTTAGAAAATATACAGGATTTTTAAGGATCAAGAGAGATAAGAGTTGCATAAACCTAATTGAACAAGGCTTAACACATGGCAACTACTCAGTGAATGTTAGAAAATGTTTGACATAAAAGGAGTAGAGGATATAAACATTTTTTAAAGTCCAATTCAGTATTCTTGTTAAAGTGAAGAAATAAAAGCAATTTTTTTCTTTACCCTTCTCCTTTGAAAACAACTAAAAAGAATGCAAAATGGGAGATGGAAGACTCTTCAATGATACAGTGAAACACCTACAAGCTCAAGCCACAGTATGAAGAATATCTGCCAAATACATCGATATCTGAGCCAGAATAAGGGAGATTACAAGCTGACACCAACCACCTCATATTCAAGCAAGAATAAATTTCTCTGAAAGTATGAAAGGATATCAAATTCTCCTTTGATTAAAATGATAAGATTTAGGGCCATTAGAGACAACAGAACTAGTAGGAAATATTCCTGTGAAGAAATATCCCAGCTCCACACTGACGAATTGCGGGTAAAGATGAGCTGAATAAAGAAGAAACATGTAGACAGACCATCTTGTCTATAATCTAATCTCCTAAGACACTGTCTGAGTTGAAGGAAAGGAAGCAGAGGTGATCAGATCACAACACAGATAGCCTGACTTAAGGTGCTTCGTTGTAAGCCACACCAAACTTCTAATGCCAAAAACTAAAGAGAGACATAGGAAAAGAATGTAAATATATATTTTATATAGAGAGAGAGAGAATGTAAATATACATAAATGTAAATATATATAATGCTAAAATATATATATTCCTCTCTATATATATATTCCTCTATAGATAGATAGATATACATCTCTATATAGATATATAGATATATATTTCAGATTAAATTAAACTTCTGTAAATTTGGTGATTGTTGCAATAAGGACACACCAAAGCAAAGAGAAGAGAGTGTTTCCTCATAGATATATATAGAGAGAAAGAGAGAAAGGAAAATATATATATACATATACGAGGATTTTCAAGACAACAAATCCCAGTTAAATCTGCTGGGACTAATTTTTTAAAACTTGCCCCTACACAACCCCTCCTAATATTATTTTTCAGCAAATAGCTATCCAATATTAAAATGCCCCATTTGAAGATAAGCAGTAAGAAAAAATCAGCACTGGACCCATATATACATATATAATAAAAAATTAAATATAATTTAAAGACAAGAGATGGGCACATATTTAATTCAAGCTGAATGTATTAAGTTCTACTGTGTCATGTTCTTTTACTCATGTCATAACAAATTTAACCTTACTTAATATATATGTCAACCGTGTGGAATAAATATTAGATTCCTATTTTTTTAATGAGGAAACTTGAGGTCTAAGGTCTACTTGCAGCTGTTAAATGTTGGAATCTGGATATAAATCCAGGTCTTCTGAATTAAAAGCCCATACTGTAAATATACCTTTCATGAGTATTTACACTTAAATAATATCCACTCACAGACTTGGTCTTTCCAAACTAAAGTCTTACATTATGTGTAGTCTATATTAATGCAAATTCACTCATACTCACTTATGATTTTCTTGATTTCTTTTGATCCCTATTTCTTTCTGCATATACAATAACAAAACCTGGTTTTCCAGTTTGCTACTACATTGTTTTGTTTAAGGACAAGATTCTACTGTATTTTGTTTCAAATATTTTTCTTCATGATATCCAGTATTTCTTCTGATTTTTTGGTCACATACAAACAGAAATCTCTAAAATAATTCTGCCTACTTTAGGTAGTAAGTAAGAGTTAAGCTTTGCTGTCTTTGTCTTAAATAGAAATAAAAATGGAAATAATCTCCACTTGGGCAACTGAAGACTTTTTTTGCCATTTTCTTCTTCTTTTCCTATCTTTGGTATTCTTTTTATATTATCCATTCGTAACTAGCATTTTTCTACCTGAAAAAGCTTGTAATATGTTTCTCATTCCAAGGAAATAAGCGATTTCCCTATACTTCCTCTTCAAATTCATTTTTTTAAGTGACTAGTCTTAGAACTAATCCCAAAGAACCCTCTCTGTTAACACTACTCTATTTAGGAAAGGGCCTATTTGTCCTTACTCTGTAGTTTGTTTGTTTGTTTGTTTGTTTGTTTGTTTGTTTGTTTTGTCTTTCTGTGCCTGGTTTATTTCACTTAACATAATGATCTCCAGTTCCACCCATGTTGTTGCAAACGACAGGCTCTCATTATTTCTTGACTGTATAGTACTCCATTGTATGTATGTATCACACTTTCTTTTTCTTTTCTTTTTTATTTTATTTTATTATTATACTTTAAGTTCTAGGGTACATGTGCATAACGTGCAGGCTTGTTACATATGTATACTTGTGCCATGTTGGTGTGCTGCACCCATCAACTCGTCAGCACCCATCAACTCGTCATTTACATCAGGTATAATTCCCAATGCAATCCCTCCCCCCTCCCCCCTCCCCGTGATAGGCCCCGGTGTGTGATGTTCCCCTTCCTGAGTCTAAGTGATCTCATTGTTCTGTTCTCACCTATGAGTGAGAACATGCGGTGTTTGGTTTTCTGTTCTTGCGATAGTTTGCTGAGAATGATGGTTTCCAGCTGCATCCATGTCCCTACAAAGGACACAAACTCATCCTTTTTTATGGCTGTGTAGTATTCCATGGTGTATATGTGCCACATTTTCTTAATCCAGTCTGTCACTGATGGACATTTGGGTTGATTCCAAGTCTTTGCTATTGTGAATAGTGCCACCATAAACATACGTGTGCATGTGTCTTTATAGCAGCATGATTTATAATCCTTTGGGTATATACTCAGTAATGGGATGGCTGGGTCATATGGTACTTCTAGTTCTAGATCCTTGAGGAATCGCCATACTGTTTTCCATAATGGTTGAACTAGTTTACAATCCCACCAACAGTGTAAAAGTGTTCCTATTGCTCCACATCCTCTCCAGCACCTGTTGTTTCCTGACCTTTTAATGATTGCCATTTTAACTGGTGTGAGATGGTATCTCATTGTGGTTTTGATTTGCATTTCTCCAGCATATAAACAGAACCAAAGACAAAAACCACATGATTATCTCAATAGATGCAGAAAAGGCCTTTGACAAAATTCAACAGCCCTTCATGCTTAAAACGCTCAATAAATTTGGTATTGATGGAACGTATCTCAAAATAATAAGAGCTATTTATGACAAACCCACAGCCAATATCATACTGAATGGGCAAAAACTGGAAAAATTCCCTTTGAAAACTGGCACAAGACAGGGATGCCCTCTCTCACCACTCCTATTCAACATAGTGTTGGAAGTTCTGGCTAGGGCAATCAGGCAAGAGAAAGAAATCAAGGGTATTCAGTTAGGAAAAGAAGAAGTCAAATTGTCCCTGTTTGCAGATGACATGATTGTCTATTTAGAAAACCCCATTGTCTCAGCCCAAAATCTCCTTAAGCTGATAAGAAACTTCAGCCAAGTCTCAGGATACAAAATTAATGTGCAAAAATCACAAGCCTTCTTATACACCAGTAACAGACAAATAGAGAGCCAAATCACGAATGAACTTCCATTCACAATTGCTTCAAAGAGAATCAAATACCTAGGAATCCAACTTACAAGGGATGTAAAGGACCTCTTCAAGGAGAACTACAAACCACTGGTCAGTGAAATAAAAGAGGACACAAACAAATGGAAGAACATACCATGCTCATGGATAGGAAGAATCAATATCATGAAAATGGCCATACTGCCCAAGGTAATTTATAGATTCAGTGCCATCCCTATCAAGCTACCAATGAGTTTCTTCACAGAATTGGAAAAAACTGCTTTAAAGTTCATATGGAACCAAAAAAGTGCCTGCATTTCCAAGACAATCCTAACTCTTTAGTTTTTTAATCCACTGTATGATCAAGAAATGAGACAAAGCTAGCTAACTGGCTTACAATCCTATGACTTTAATCTCTTCTGCACTGGGCTCTAAATTCAATTCTTCAGAAATCATAAAAACTCATTCAATTCTGTAACAAATGTTCAATCCTGGTGCTTAATATACAATTATATCTCATCGTAATCTTGTTCACTTAATAATAAAAGAAAACTTTGGTTTCTTGTAGTCTCCTTAGCAAATCTCAACTACTGAATCCTACTTAAAGCATGTCCACTACATCATGATTCGAAACATTTTAAAATAACAACGTATATTCCAGAGTACTTGAAGGAAAATCCTTTATAAAAACAGACCTAGTCATAATATGCCTTAATATTTAAGCCCAAAATAAAATGCAGTCTAAATATCAACTTCTGGTCTCAATGATATAATGGCAAGGTTCAAAAATATCCTAAATATCTTTTGAAGCATGATATGCCAGTACTGTTAAGCACTGAACACACAAAGCTAGGAGCTATGAATTACAAAGGTCTTAAAACAAATTTACAAAGTGTAATCACTCTTCATAGGTGAGATATTCTGTTTATTCTATGGAGGAATATTTCAGTTTAAATTAAAAATCTGTATATTTTGGTGATGTTGCAATAAAGACACACCAAGGGAAAGAGAAGAGAATATTTCATCATGTTCAGCATAATGCAAGTATAATGTGAATTTCTGATAGAAATATTTTCAAGAAAATGAAATCACTAAATTAAAATTTCATTTAATATTGATGCCCTGTATCATCAAAAAAAATACCTAGACACAAAATTACAGATTGGAATCTTTTTAAAACATAATAATTAGCATACTAATTATATTCATTCAGCAAAAAAATCATTAAAATGTTCAACATAAATCAAAAGTATATAATATCAGTACCTTGCAATAGAAACATAATATTTAAAGTTAATGAATATATCTTTAATATTTTTGGCATAATTTAGTCTATGAAGCTGGGTAAGATGATAGGTGACTGAAAAACTGATTAACTCCTAAAAACTAAGCAAAATGGAGAATTAATAGAAATATCAATAAAGAGGATTAAGATTTAAAAAAACTTGCATCTTGAGATCTAAGATGTTATATTCTGAAATTTGAATTCTGAAGATGGTAAAGGTGGAAAACATGCTTGAAAGTCACGTATTAACTCCTTGTCATTCCTTTGCAGAAGCAGAAAGTGATTGCTACATTTTTCACCCTAAGCTGAAGATGCTTAAAGTGACAAAAGTTTTAAAGATGGTATACCCTCACTGAAAATGTGAAATGTTGTCTTCTGAAAAAGAGTAATATTGCTAACTTTTAATTTTGTGCTATTGGGATGCATGTTTGAACAGGAGAGAGGGATAATAAGCAAAACCTAAATACTAAAATGAAAGTGCCCAAACACAAGAATAATCATGTTATGTCATTTGGTGACAATAAATTTGTTTGTGTCATTTTTTAAAATAAACGTTTCCTTCAGTTTTATTTATAACCAATAAGATATCAAATAAAAATTCACATAAAAATAAAGTTCACAGTTCCAAACAAAGATAATTTTGATGATTTTTTTTTAAAAACAAATAACACTACATCTGTTGAGAACATGTTCTTGCCTTGTGTGCACCTTACATACCAGTCTATGTCTCAAAAGCACATAAAGGTTCAAGGTAATATATAATTAGGAATTTTTTAAAAATATATCAAATCAGAATCAATAACTGGCAATTTAAAGTAATGACTTGTCAACCATAACACATTTTCAACACTGTATTAGATAGAATGACACAGCAGAACCAATAAGTTAAATATTCTTATTCATTCAAATTCTTATTCATCTTTTAATCTATATATCATACAATATTGGTTGGTGATGCAGAAGTCTTCATATAGAGAAACCTAGAAAATTCTCAAATGAGGACTTCTTAGGCCTGCATATCACAGAACTTTGAAAATTTTAAAAACCAAGAGTCTAGGAACCTAAAAGAAATAAAGCTATAGATAACACTGATTTTTTTTAATAGTTTTAAAACATTTTAAAAATAAGATCATGTTTTTTTCCAGCCAAGTTGTACTTAGGTTTCTTCTAGAACTTTGCCTTGTATATAAAATGAACTTGAAATAAATGACTTCCAAGTTCCCTCCAATTCTAAAACAATGCAGTTTTATAGTCTTTGGAAATATCAGAAGTTCCCAACACACAAATGGACTTAGTTTCAAAAGTTCTTAGAGTTTGGAATGTACTTTCCCATAGAAACAATGATGCCAATAGTAGTTAGAATCCTATGCCACTTCACTCACAGAATGGCTGAGCACTGAATTATAACTAACACTAGTTTCTATAAGAAAATATTCATTGAGCTTTGTCTGGGGACCCCAAGAACAAACTGTTCTCCTGATCCTCACATCCCAACTACCCCATGAGGGTAAAGGACTTCACTGATGTCTGCAGTAGTAATTCTAAGGGCCAAGCAAGAGACATTAGAAAACTTTAGTCTATCACACCTTCAACTGGAGCCTTGATACCATATCCTTTTCCTTTTTCTACAAAGGTCCTATCAGTGGAACATTCGTCAACAGTTATAGCTATGGTACTAATGTCCACATAATTGCTGAAGAGGGAAAGGTTTCTGCAGAAGATTTAAACTGAGTATTGACTAGTTAGGAATTATCTTTAACCTAAGCCACAAGCAGAGATATGTCAATGTTTTTATAATACAATGTCTTCATAATGATAGAATCTGACCTGAATATTGAAGGGCAGTGGTACACTGTTAGTTTAGTCTGAGACTCTGATGTTCACTCACTGAATATATCATCACTAGGATCTTTCTAAGAATGAATATGCTAAAGAACATTGTGCAAGCTTGTGAAAATACCTACCACATGATGATGTTTTTAAATGTATCTACAAAATTTATATAATTAGCTGACAGACTACCCTGCAAGTAAACCAAGAGCAGACATTGTCTAACAGGCAAAGCTATTATTTATACCTATGCCCCAAAAATCAAATAAGCAAATTACTTATTATTTCTATCTTTTTTGAAGCATTATTCAAAAAATTGATCTTGGCCAGGCACAGTGGCCTGTAGTCCCAGCACTTTCGGAGGCCGAGGTAGGTAGATCACTTGATCTCATGAGTTTGAGACCAGCCTGGGTATCACGGCAAAACCCCGTCACCACAAAAAATACAAAAATGAGCTGGGAACAGTGGCCTGTGCCTGTAGTCCCAGCTATTAAAGAGGCTAAGGTGAGAGGATCCCTTGAGCCTGGGAGGCAGAGGTTGCGGTGATCCAAGATCGCACCACTACACTCTAACCTAGGTAAAAGGGTGAGACCCTGTCTTAACAAAAACAAAAACAAAAGGAAAAAAAAATGCCAAATAAATTAATAATTTTTACTTTCCATAAATGCAACAGTTGGGAATCCCTAAGACCTAGGCATTGGTTAGCATGCTTTTCTTGTTGTAAAAATTACCCAACACTGATTTAGGAAGTCTATCAGAAGCTTAATAGACAAGTATATAACCAATCAAAATTCTACCTGAAAAAGGCATCATGAGTCAGGCATCTGTTAATATCTTCTTCTCTCAAAATATGTGGTTAGATAAGTCATTTTTAGTACTTTAGGACATGATCCAAGTATATTTCAATTTCTGCAACTTCAATTTGCAAATGTTATTTTCCATCTTGCTAGGACATTGTTATTTTCCAGATCACCCTCACATGAGGGGACTATTCTCGATTGGTGAAAGCACAACAGGTGGGTCACATTGAAGGTCACATTAGTTTTGTTTACAGGGCCAGACACAAGGTTTTCATTATCCTTAATAAAAACAGAAGCTAGTAATAAAAATATATCATTGAAATAATATCTCTCTTCATTCATATGCAATAACTTCACACATTTGAATGCACCATTTCCAAAATCTGCTGCTGACAATAGTGTGATGGTTATTTTGTGATGTTTGTTATAAAAATAATGGTATAAATCGAGGTTGCTTCCAAAATGGCAGAATAGGAACAGCTCTAGTCTGCAGCTCCCAGTGAGATTGACACAGAAGATGGGTGATTTCTGCATTTCCGACTGAGGTACCTGGTTCATCTCACTAGGACTGGTTGGACAGTGGATGCAGCCCACAGAGGGTGAGCTGAAGCAGGGCAGGGCATTGCCTCACCCAGGAAGCACAAGGGGATGAGGATCTCCCTTTCCGAGCCAAGGAAAGCCATGACAGACTGTACCTGGACAAACAGTACACTCCTGCCCAAATACTGTGCTTTTCGATGGTCTTAGCAACCAGCAGACCAGGAGATTCCCTCCTGTGCGTGGCTCAGTGGGTCCCACGACCAGGGAGCCTTGATCATTGCTAGAGCAGCAGTCTGAGATAAACCTGTGAGGCTGCAGCTGGGCAGTAAGAGGGCCATCTGCCATTGCTGAGGCTTGAGTAGGTAACAAAGAGGACAGAAAGCTCGAACTGAGTGGAGCCCACCACAGATCAGCAAGACCTACTGCCTCTATAGGCTCCACCACTGTGGGCAGGGCATAGCTGAACGAAAGGCAGCACACAACTTCTACAGACTTAAACATCCCTGTCTGAGAGTTCTGAAGAGAGCAGTGGTTCTCCCAGCACAGTGCTGGAGCTCTGAGGACAGACTGCCTCCTCAAGGGAGGCACTGACCCCCATGTAGCCTGACTGGGAGACACCTCCCAGTAGGGGCCGACAGACACCTCATACAGGTGGGTGCCTCTCTCGGACGAAGCTTCCAGAGGAAGGGTCAGGCAGCAATATTTGCTGTTCTGCAATATTTGCTGTTCTGCAGCCACTGATGGTGATATCCAGGCAAACAGGGTCTGGAGTGGACCTCCAGCAAACTCCAACTGACCTGCAGCAGAGGGGCCTGACTGTTAGAAGGAAAACTAACAAACAGAAATAAATAGTATCAACATCAACAAAGGACATCCACATCAAAATCCCATTTGTAGGTCACCAACATCAAAGACCAAAGGAAGATAAAACCACAAAGATGGGGAGAAACCAGAGCAGAAAAGCTGAAAATTCCAAAAACCAGAGCACTTCTTCTCCTCCAAAGAATTGCAGCTCCTCGCCAGCAATGGAACAAAACTGGATGGAGAATGAATTTGAAGAGTTGACAGAAGTAGTCTTCAGAAGGTTGGTAATAATAAACTTCTCTGAGCTAAAGGAGCATGTTCTAACCAATCACAAGGAAGCTAAAAACCTTAAAGAAAGGTTACATGAAAGGCTAAATAGAATAAAGAATGTAGAGAAGACCTTAAATGACCTGAAGGAGCTGAAAACCACAGCATGAGAACTGTGTGACACATGCAAAAGCTTCAACAGGCAAGTCAATCAAGTGGAAGAAAGCATATCAGTGACTGAAGATCAAATTAATGAAATAAAGCGAAAATACAAGACTAGGAAAAAAAAAAACCAGTAAAAAAAATTGAACAAAGCCCACAAGAAATATGGATCTGTGTGAACACACCAATCTACATTTGATTGGTGTACCTGAAAGTGATGAGGAGAATGGAACCAAGGTGGAAAACACTTATCAGGATATTATCCAGGAGAACTTCCCCAACCTAGCAAGGCAGGCCAACATTCAAATTCAGGAAATACAGAGAACATCACAAAGATACTCCTCGAGATGAGCAACCCCAAGACACATAATTTTCAGATTCACCAAGGTTAAAATGAAGGAAAAAATGTTAAGGGCAACCAGAAAGAAAGGTCAGGTTACCCACAAAGGGAAGCCCATCAGAATAACAGCAGATCTCCCTGCAGAAACCCTAGAAGCCAGAACAGAATGGGGGCCAATATTCAACATCCTTTTTTTCAATTTTTTATTATACTTTAAGTTCAAGGGTACATGTGCACAATGTGCAGGTTTGTTACATATGTACGCATGTGCCATGTTGGTGTGCTGCACCCACCAACTCATCGTTTATATTAGGTATATCTCCCAGTGCTATCCCTCCCCCCTCCCCCAACCCCACAACGGGCCCCAGTGTGTGATGTTCACCTTTGTCCAGGTGTTCTCATTGTTCAATTCACACCTATGAGTGAGAACATGCGGTGTTTGGTTTTCTGTTCTTGCCAGAGTTTGCTGAGAACGATGGTTTCCAGCTGCATCCATGTCCGTACGAAGGACATGAACTCATCCTTTTTTATGGCTGCATAGTATTCCATAGTGTATATGTGCCACATTTTCTTAATCCAGTCTGTCACTGATGGACATTTGGGTTGGTTCCAAGTCTTTGCTATGGTGAATAGTGCTGCAATAAACATACATGTGCATGTGTCTTTATAGAAGCATGATTTATAATCCTTTGGGTATATATGCAGTAATGGGATGGCTGGGTCAAATGGTATTTCTACTTCTAGATCCTTGAGGAATTGCCACACTGTCTTCCACAATGGTTGAACTAGATTACAGTCCCACCAACAATGCCTCATTGCCCTGACCAGAACTTCCAACACTATGTTGAATAGGAGTGGTGAGAGAGGGCATCCTTGTCTAGTGCCAGTTTTCAAAGAGAATGCTTCCAGTTTTTGCCCATTCAGTATGATATTGGCTGTGGGTTTGTTATAAATAGCTCTTATTATTTGAGATAGATTTCATCAATACCTAATTTATCGAGAGTTTTTAGCTTGAAGGGCTGTTGAAGATTGTTGAAGGCCTTTTCTGCATCTATTGAAATAATCATGTAGTTTTTGTCTTTGGTTCTGTTTATATGCTGGATTACGTTTATTGATTTGCATATGTTGAACCAGCCTCGCATCCCAGTGATAAAGCCGACTTGATCGTGGTGGATAAACTTTTTCATGTGCTGCTGGATTTGGTTTGCCAGTATTTTATTGAGGATTTTCGCATCAATGTTCATCAGGGATATTGGTCTTAAATTCTCTTTTTTTGTGGTTGTGTCTCTGCCAGGTGTTGGTATCAGGATGATGCTGGCCTCATGCAATGAATTAGGGAGGATTCCTTCTTTTTCTATTGATTGGAATAGTTTCAGAAGGAATGGTACCAGCTCCTCCTTGTACCTCTGGTAGAATTCGGCTGTGAATCCATCTGCCTGGACTTTTTTTGATTGGTAGGCTATTAATTATTGCCTCAATTTCAGAGCCTGTTACTGGTTTATTGAGAGATTCACTTCTTCCTTGTTTAGTCTTAGGAGGCTGTATGTGTCCAGGGACTTATCCATTCCTTCTAGATTTTCTAGTTTATTTGTGTAGAGGTGTTTATAGTATTCTCTGATGGTAGTTTTTATTTCTGTGGGATCAGTGGTGATATCCCCTTTATCACTTTTTATTGCATCTATTTGATTCTTCTGTCTTTTCTTCTTTATTAGTCTTGCTAGTGGTCTGTCAATTTTGTTGATTTTTTCAAAAAACCAGCTCCTGGATTCATTGATTTTTTTGAAGTTTTTTTTTTTTGTGTCTCTGTCTCCTTCAGTTCTGCTCTGATCTTAGTTATTTCTTCCCTTCTGCTAGCTTTTGAATGTGTTTGCTCTTGCTTCTCTAGTTCTTTTAATTGTGATGTTAGAGTGTCAATTTTAGATGTTTCCTGCTTTCTCTTGTGGGCATTTAGTGCTATAAATTTCCCTTTATGCCCTGCATTAAATGTGTCCCAGGGATTCTAGTATGTTGTGTCTTTGTTCTCAATGCTTTCAAAGAACATATTTATTACTGCCTTCATTTCGGTATTTACCTAGTAGTCATTCAGGAACAGGTTGTTCAGTTTCCATGTAGTTGAGCAGTTTTGAGTGAGTTTTTTAATCCTGAGTACTAGTTTGATTGCACTGTGGTCTGAGAGAAAGTTTGTTACAATTTTTGTTCTTTTGCATTTGCTGAGGAGTGCTTTACTTCCAACTATGTGGTCAATTTTAGAATAAGTGTGATGTGGTGCTGAGAACAATGTATGTTCTGTTGATTTGGGTTGGAGAGTTCTGCAGATGTCTATTAGGTCTGCTTGGCGCAGAGCTGAGTTCAATTCCTGGATATCCTTGTTAACTTTCTGTCTCATTGATCTGTCTAATGTTGACAGTTGGGTGTTATAGTCTCCCACTATTATTGTGTGGGAGTCTAAGTCTCTTTAAAAGTCTCTAAGGACTTGCTTTATGAATCTGGGTACTCCTGTATAGGGTGCATATATATGTAGCGTAGTTAGCTCTTGTTGTTGAATTGATCCCTTTACCATTATGTAATGGCCTTCTTTGTCTCTTTTGATCTTTGTTGGTTTAAAGTCTGTTTTATCAGAGACTAGCATTGCAAACCCTGCTTTTTTCTGTTTTGTATTTGCTTGGTAGATCTTCCTCCATTCCTTTACCTTGAGCCTATGTGTGTCTCTGCAAGTGAGATGTGTCTCCTGAATACAGCACACTGATGGCTCTTGACTCTTTATCCAATTTGCCAATCTGTGTCTTTTAATTGCAGCATTTAGTCCATTTACATTTAAGGTTAATATTGTTATGTGTGAATTTGATCCCACCATTCTGAAGTTAGCTGGTTATTTTGTTTGTTAGTTGATGCAGTTTCTTCCTAGCATCGATGGTCTTTACATTTTGGCATGTTTTTGCAATGGCTGGTACCAGTTGTTCTTTCCATGTTTAGTGCTTCCTTCAGTAGCTCTTATAGGGCAGGCCTGGTGGTGACAAAATCTCTCAGCATTTGCTTGTCTGTAAAGGATTTTATTTCTCCTTCACTTTTGAAGGTTATTTTGGCTGGATATGAAATTCTGGGTTGAAAATTCTTTTCTTTAAGAATGTTGAATATTGGCCCTCACTCTCTTCTGGCTTGTAGAGTTTCTGCCAAGAGATCCGCTGTTAGTCTGATGGGCTTTCCTTCGTGGGTAACCTGACTTTTCTCTCTGGCTGCCCTTAACATTTTTTCCTTCATTTCAACTTTGGTGAACCTGATAATTATGTGTCTTGGAGTTGCTCTTCTCGAGGAGTATCTTTGTGGCATTCTCTGTATTTCCTGAATTTGAATGTTGGCCTGCCTTGGTAGGTTGGGGAAGTTGTCCTGGATAATTGCCTGCAGAGTGTTTTCCAACTTGGTTCCATTCTCCCCATCACTTTCAGGTACACCAATCAGACGTAAATTTGGTCTTTTCACATAGTCCCACATTTCTTGGAGGCTTTGTTTGTTTCTCTTTACTCTTTTCTCTCTAAACTTCTCTTCTCGCTTCATTTCATTCATTTGATCTTCAATCACTGATACCCTTTCTCCCAGTTGATCAAATCGGTTACTGAAGCTTGTGCATTTGTCATGTAGTTCTCATGCCATGGTTTTCAGCACTATCAGGTCATTTAAGGACTTCTCTACATTGGTTATTCTAGTTAGCCATTCCTCTAATCTTTCTTCAAGGTTTTTAGCTTCTTTGCGATGGGTTTGAACTTCCTCCTTTAATTTGGAGAAGTTTGATTGTCTGAAGCCATCTTTTCTCAACTCGTCAAAGTCATTTCCATGCAGCTTTGTTCCATTGCTGGTGAGGAGCTGCATTCCTTTGGAGGGGAAGAGGCACTCTGATTTTTAGAATTTTCAGCATTTCTGATCTGTTTTTTCCCCATCTTTGTGGTTTTATCTACCTTTGGTCTTTGATGATGGTAATGTACAGATGGTGTTTTGGTGTGGATGTCCTTTCTGTTTGTTAGTTTTCCCTCTAACAGTCAGGACCCTCAGCTGCAGGTCTAGTGGAGCTTGCTCAAGGTCCACTCCAGACCCGGTTTGCCTGGGTATCAGCAGTGGAGGCTGCAGAAGAGTGAATATTGCTGAACAGCAAATGTTGCTGCCTGATCATTCCTCTGGAAGCTTCAACTCAGAGGGGTATCCAGCCGTGTGAGACGTCAGTCTGCCCCTAGTGGAGAGTGCCTCCCAATTAGGCTACTCAGGGGTCAGGGACTCACTTGAGGAGGCAGTTTGTCCATTCTCAGATCTCTAACTCCATACTGGGAGAACCACTACTCTCTTCAAAGCTGTCAGATAGGGACATTTAAATCTGCAGAGTTTTCTGCTGCCCCTTGTTTGGCTATGCCCTGTCCCCAGAGGTGGAGTCTACAGAGGCAGGCAGGCCTCCTTGAGCTGCAGTGGGCTCCACCCAGTTTGAGCTTCCTGGCCACTTTGTTTACCTACTCAAGCCTCAGCAATGGCGGGCAACCCTCCCCCAGCCTCACTGCCACCTTGCAGTTAGATCTCAGACGGCGGGGCTAGCAATAAGGGAGGATCCATGGGCATGGGACCCTCCGAGCCAGGCGCAGGATATAATCTCCTGGTGTGACGTTTGCTAAGACCCTTAGAAAAGTGCAGTATTAGGGTGGGAGTGACCCAATTTTCCAGGTGCTGTGTGTCACGGTTTCCCTTGGCTAGCAAAGGGAATTCCCTTATCCCTTGTGCTTCCTGGATGAGGTGATGCTCTGCTTTGGCTCTCACTTGGTGGGCTGCACCCACTGTCCTGCACCCACTGTCCTACATGCCCCAGTGAGATGAACCCGGTACCTCAGTTGGAAATGCAGAAATCACCCATCTTCTGTGTCGCTCATGCTGGGAGCTGTAGCCTGGAGTTGTTCCTACGTGGCCATCTTGAACATCCTCAACAACATTCTTAAAGAAAAGAATTTTAAACCCAGAATTTCATATCCAGCCAAAATAACCTTCAAAAGTGAAGGAGACATAAATTCCTTTACAGACAAGTAAATGCTGAGAGATTTTTTCACCACCATCCCTGCCTTACAACAGCTCCTGAAGGAAGCACTAAACATGGAAAGGAACAACTGGTACCAGCCACTGCAAAAACATGCCAAATTATAAAGATCATCGATGCTATGAAGAAACTGCATCAATTAAAGGGCAAAATAACCAGCTAACATCATAATGACAGGATCAAATTCACACATAACAATATTAACCTTAAATGTAAATGAGCTAAATGCCCCAATTAAAAGACAGACTGGCAAATTGGATAAAGAGTCAAGAGCCATCAGTGTACTGTATTCGGGAGACACATCCCACGTGCAGAGACACACATAGGCTCAAGGTAAAGGAATGGAGGAAGATCTACCAACCAAATGGAAAGCAAAAAAAAAAGCAGGGTTTGCAATGCTAGTCTCTGATAAAACAGACTTCAAACCAACAATGATCAAAAGAGACAAAGAAGGCCATTACATAATGGTAAAGGGATCAATTCAACAACAAGAGCTAACTATCCTAAATACATATGCACCCAATACAAGAGCACCCAGATTCATAAAGCAAGTCCTGAGAAGCCTACAAAGAGACTTAGATTCCCACACAATAATAATGGGAGACTTTAACACCCCACTGTCAATATTAGACAGATGAATGAGACAGAAGGTTAACAAGGATATTCAGGAATTGAACTCAGTTCTGCACCAAGCAGACCTAATATACATCTGCAGAACTCTCCAACCCAAATCAACAGAACATGCATTCTTCTCAGCACCACATCACACTTATTCTAAAATTGACCACATAGTTGGAAGTAAAACAATCTTCAGCAAATGTAAAAGAACAGAAATTATAACAAACTTTTTGTCAGACCACAGTGCAATAAAATTAGAAATCAAGATTAAGAAACTCACTCAAAACTGCTCAACTACATGGAAACTGAACAACCTGTTCCTGAATGACTACTAGATAAATAATGACATGAAGGCAGAAATAAAGATGTCCTTCGAAACCAATGAGAACAAAGACACAACATACTAGAATCCCTGGGACACGTTTAATGCAGGGCGTAAAGGGAAATTTATAGCACTAAATGCCCACAAGAGAAAGCAGGAAACATCTAAAATTGACACTCTAACATCACAATTAAAAGAACTAGAGAAGCAAGAGCAAACACATTCAAAAGCTAGCAGAAGGGAAGAAATAACTAAGATCAGAGCAGAACTGAAGGAGACAGAGACACAAAAAAAAAACTTCAAAAAAATCAATGAATCCAGGAGCTGGTTTTTTGAAAAAATCAACAAAATTGACAGACCACTAGCAAGACTAATAAAGAAGAAAAGACAGAAGAATCAAATAGATGCAATAAAAAGTGATAAAGGGGATATCACCACTGATCCCACAGAAATAAAAACTACCATCAGAGAATACTATAAACACCTCTACACAAATAAACTAGAAAATCTAGAAGGAATGGATAAGTCCCTGGACACATACAGCCTCCTAAGACTAAACAAGGAAGAAGTGAATCTCTCAATAAACCAGTAACAGGCTCTGAAATTGAGGCAATAATTAATAGCCTACCAATCAAAAAAAGTCCAGGCAGATGGATTCACAGCCGAATTCTACCAGAGGTACAAGGAGGAGCTGGTACCATTCCTTCTGAAACTATTCCAATCAATAGAAAAAGAAGGAATCCTCCCTAATTCATTGCATGAGGCCAGCATCATCCTGATACCAACACCTGGCAGAGACACAACCACAAAAAAAGAGAATTTAAGACCAATATCCCTGATGAACATTGATGCGAAAATCCTCAATAAAATACTGGCAAACCAAATCCAGCAGCACATGAAAAAGTTTATCCACCACGATCAAGTCGGCTTCATCACTGGGATGCGAGGCTGGTTCAACATATGCAAATAAATAAATGTAATCCATCGCATAAACAGAACCAATGACAAAAACCACATGATTATCTCAATAGATGCAGAAAAGGCCTTCAACAATCTTCAACAGCCCTTCAAGCTAAAAACTCTCAATAAATTAGGTATTGATGAAACCTATCTCAAAATAATAAGAGCTATTTATGACAAACCCACAGCCAATATCATACTGAATGGGCAAAAACTGGAAGCATTCCCTTTGAAAACTGGCACTAGACAAGGATGCCCTCTCTCACCACTCCTATTCAACGTAGTGTTGGAAGCTCTGGCCAGGGCAATGAGGCAGGAGAAATAAATAATGTGTATTCAGTTAGGAAAAGAGGAAGTCAAATTGTCCCTCTTTGCAGATGACATGATTGTATATTTAGAAAACCCCATTGTCTCAGCCCAAAATCTTCTTAAGCTGATGAGCAACTTCAGCAAAGTCTCAGGATGCCAAATCAATGTGCAAAAATCACAGGCATTCCTATACACCAAAAACAGACAACTAGAGAGCCAAATCATGAGTGAACTCCCATTCACAACTGCTACAATGAGAATAAAATACCTAGGAATCCAACTTACAAGGGATGTGAAGGACATCTTCAAGGAGAACTACAAACCACTGCTCCATGAAATAAAAGAGGACACAAATAAATGAAAGAACATTCCATGCTCATGGATAGGAAGAATCAATATCATGAAAATGGCCATACTGCCCAATATATTTTATAGATTCAATGCCATTCCCATCAAGCTACCAGTGACTTTCTTCACAGAATTGGAAAAAAACTACCCTAAAGTTCATATGGAAACAAAAAAGAGCCTGCATAACCAAGACAATCCTAAGCCAAAAGAACAAAGCTGGAAGCATCACGCTACCTGACTTCAAACTATACTACAAGGCTACCCCGTAACCAAAACAGCATGGTACTGGTACCAAAACAGAGATATAGACCAATGGAACAGAACAGAGGCCTCAGAAATAACACCACACATCTACAACCATCTGATCTTTGACAAACCTGACAAAAACAAGCAATGGGGAAAGGATGCCCTATTTAAGAAATGGTGCTGGGAAAACTGGCTAGCCATAAGTAGAAAGCTGAAACTGGATCTCTTCCTTACTCCTTATACAAAAATTAACTCAAGATGGATTAAAGACTTAAATGTAAGACCTAAAACCACAAAAACCCTAGAAGAAAACCTCGGCAATACCATTCAGGACATAGGCATGGGCAAGGAGTTCATGACTAAAACACCAAAAGCAATGGCAACAAAAGCCAAAATAGACAAATGGATCTAATTAAAGAGCGTCTGCACAGCAAAAGAATTGTCATCAGAGTGAACAGGCAACCTACAGAATGGGAGAAAATGTTTGCAATCTACCCATCTGACAAAGGACTAATATCCAGAATCTACAAAGAAGTTAAAAAAATTTACAAGAAAAAAAAAAACTATCAAAAAGTGGGCATATTGAACAGACGCTTCTCAAAAGAAGACATTTATGCAGCAAACAGACACATGAAAAAATGCTCATCATCACGGTTATCAGAGAAATGCAAACCAAAACCACAATGAGATACCATCTCACACCAGTTAGAATGGTGAGCATTGAAAAGTCAAGAAACAACAGATGCTGGAGAGGATGTGGAGAAATAGGAATGCTTTTACACTGTTGGTGGGAGTGTAAATTAGTTCAACCATTGTGGAAGACAGTGTGACGATTCCTCAAGGATCTAAAACCAGAAAAACCATTTGACACAACAATCCCATTACTGGGTATATACCCAGAGGATTATAAATCATGCTACTATAACAACACATGCACGCATATGTTTATTGCAGCACTATTCACAATAGCCAAGACTTGGAAGTAACCCAAATGTCCATCAATGGTAGACGGGATTAAGAAAATATGGCACATATACACTATGGAATACTATGCAATCATAAAAAAGGATGAGTTCATGTCCTTTGCAGGGACATGGATGAAGCTGGAAACCATCATTCTGAGCAAACTATCACAAGGACAGAAAACCGAACACCACATGTTCTCACTCATAGGTGGGAAATGAAAAATGAGAACACATGAACACAGGGCGGGGAACATCACACACTGGGGCCTGTCGGGGGTCGGGGCTGGGGAAGGGATAGCATGAGGAGAAATACCTAATGTAAATGACAAGTTGATGGGTGCAGCAAGTTAACATAGCACATGTATACCTATGTAACAAACCTGCACGTTGTGCAGAGGTGCCCTAGAACTTAAAGCATAATAAAAAAATAAAAAATAATGATACAAATCATGACTTGACAAAAAACTTTCTACAGCAATTGTTTGAACTATTAAGTTAAACTGCTGATTCACAAGAAAAAAATTCCCAGAACAAACCTGTCCCACAGAATTTATCTAGGTAAAAAAATTTGAGAACTTTAATCAACAGCATGAGTGAGTTTTTAATAACTGGAATTATTAATTAAATAGAAAATCAAGATGACTTCAGAACCAGTTATGCAGCTCCACTTAAATTCTGTTGAGCCAAAACAGAAATATTCAATCCTTACATAATATGAATAAAAACATTTCTTAAGCACCCCCAATGCTCTGCACCATTAGAATTCGAAAGTTTGTTCAACAAACAGATTTTATTTTGAAAACTGTGATCAATGCAGTGGGTTGTTTTCTTTCACAGAATCAGGGACCAGTAATTGGTAAATGATCACTAATATTTATATTATCCATAACTGGTCTACTAACTCTACTTCTGAAAAAGTATGGTATTTTGTGTCCAAATCAAGAACAGTCTACATACATACACTTACACATATACATACAAACACACACACACAAATACACATGCTGCTATTAGAAAACTTAAAAATTAATTAAGTAATAACATTAATTGAGCACCTACTAACATGCCAGGCAATGTACATTATCAAGGAACTCTTTATCTTGGAACTCTTTATCTTGAATGCAAATAGGTCTGTGCCTTCATGCCAACCTTGGAAGTGAATTTAACTAAGCAAAATTAAATGAGCATGCAACTTTCTTGGAATACATTTACTGTGCACAACAATAAATACCACCATATATTTTTGTCCAAACTTTAACTGCAATATCACTTTTAGAATTTCACAATATCAATAATTTGAGCCTCTATTGAAAAAGTGAATGGCAATGACATAGGCCTTTTTATTTCTAAGCCAGTTTAAAAAAATCAACTTAATTTCCTTTTGGTTCTCAGTATTGAAGCCCCTAGTGATGACACGAAAACTTTTGTGTATCAAAGAACAATATAAAGCAAGTGAAAAGACCCACAGGCTGAAGAAAATATTTGCAAATCATATCTAAGTAGGGCCTACTACCTATAATACACAAAGAACAATTACAACTCAACAATGAAAAGACAAGCCAATTTTTAAATAAGCAAAAGCCTGAACTAGTCATTTCCCAAAGAAAATATACAAATGGCCAGCAAGCACATGAAAAGATGCTCAAAATCATTATTCATTAGGAAAATATGAATCAAAATCACAACTTAACACTCACTAAAATAGAAATTAGAACAGTCAATACATTGCTGGTAAGAATATAAAATGTGCACATGCTGTGGAAAATAGTTTGGCACTTCCTCAAAAAGTTAAACAGGAAATACCATATGACCCAGCAATCATACTCCTACATATCTGCCTAAAGAAAACAGTTGCTCAACCATAAACATATATACAAATATTAATGGCAGCACTATTCACAATGACTAAAGGGTAGAAGGATGTCTGTTGACAGCTGAATAGATAAGCAAATTGAGGTAGAGCTACACAATGAAATATTATTCACCAATAAAAATAAAGTACTGAAACATGCTTTAAAAATGGATAAACCTAGAAAACATGCTAAGCAAAAGAAGCTAAAAACAAAGGCCACATATTACATGATTCCATTTATACGAAATATCTGGAATAGATAAATCCACAGAGACAGAAAAATTATTATTGTCCTGGGATTGGGGGTGGGAGAAATGGAGAGTGACTGCGTAAAAAGTAGTTTTGGGTTTTATCTTGTTTCATTTTGTTTTCTGGACACAGGGTCTTGCTCTGTCTCCCAGGCTAGAGCGCAGTGGCATTATTACAGTTCACTACAGCCTCAATTTCCTGGGCTCAGCAATCCTCCCACCCCATCCTCCAAAGTAGCTGAGACCACAGGCATGAGCTACCATGCCTGGCTAATTTTTTTAAATTTTTATACAGAAGGCATCTCACTATGTTGACTAGGCTGGTCTCAAACTCCTGGACTCAAGCAATCCTTCCACCTCGGCCTCCCAAATCCTCTGCTGGGATTACAGAGGTAAGCCACCACATCCAACCAAAAAGCGGTTTTGTTTTTGGAGTGATGAAATGATTTGGAACTAGACACTGGTAGTGGTTGTACAACATTATAAATGTACCAAATATCACTGAATTATACATTTTAAATTTGCTAAAGTGGTGAGTTTATGTTACGTGAATATTACCACAATAATTTTTTAAAACTTTTTTTAATGTACAGGCTTGCAAAGAAGCAGAAAAATATGACCCATGACAAGGAGAAAAATCAATCCATAAAAACAGAGCCAGAAATTATTAAATTAGCAGGTACGATGTCAAAACAGCTATTAAAATGTACTCCATATCTTGAAAAATGCAGAGGAAAACATGAACAAGACGAGGAATTAAAAATATAAAAGGATACAGTTAAAACTTACAGAGAGAGCCAGGTACCATGGCTCACACCTTTAATCTCAGCCTTTAGGAGGCCAAGGCAGGAGGATCACTTGAGCTCAGGAGTTCAACACCAGCCTAGGCAACATAGCAAGACTCCATCTCATTTTTTAAAAATTCATAGAAAGGAAGAAAATAATATCTAAAATAAAAAAACACACTGGATTGAATTAACAGTAGAAAGTGAAGACATAGCAATAGAATGATTGAAGTTCAAGCAGTGAGAGAAAATAAGAATTAAAAAGAAATGAATAGGCCATATAGTTTAACATACATATGAGCTCCAAAAGAGAGAAGAAAAGAGAGTGAAGAATACAGTCAAAGCTTTCCAAATTTGAATAAAACTATAAACCTGTAGATCCAAAACTTTAACAAAGCCCAAGCCAAAAAAACAAAAAGAACTCACATATCAATAGACACAGAAAAAGCATTTGATAATATTCAACACCCCTTCATGATAAAAACTCTCAACAAACTAGGTATAGAAAGTATATACCTTAATGTAATAAAGTCCATATATGGCAAAGCCACAGATGACATCATACTGAATGAGGAAAAGTTGAAAGCCTTTCCTCTAATAACTGGAATAAGACAAGAATGTCCACTTTCACAACTCCTATTAACTGTAATACTGGAAGTCCTAGCCAGAACCATTAGTCAAGAGAAAGAAATAAAAGGCACCCAAATTAGAAAAGAAGAAGTCAAACTGACGAGGCATGGTGGCTCATACCTGTAATCATAACTCCTTGGGAGGCCAAGCCAGGCATATCACTTAAGCCCAGGAGTTTGAGACTACCCTGGGTAATAATGAGATCTCATCGCTACAAAAAAATTAAAATATTAGCTGAGTATGGTGGTGCATACCTGTGATCCCAGCTACTCAGGAGGCTGAGTTGGGGAAAACACTTGAGCCCAGGCAGTTGAGGCTGCAGTGAGCCATGATCATGCCATTGCACTCCAGCTTGGGTAGGACTTTGTCTATTAAAATAAATAAATAAATACTCTTACCTCTAATAAAGAAGTTCAATAAAGTTGCAGGATTCAAAATCAACATACAAAAATCAGTAGCAATTCTATGCACCAAAAATAAACTAGCTGAGAAAGAAAGCAACAGGGCAATCCTATTTACAAAAGCAACAATAAAAAAAAATACCTAGGGAATAAATAACCAACGAGGAGAAAGCCACTACCAAAAAAACTACAAAATACTGATGAAAGACATCGAAAAGGACATAAACAAATGGAAAGGCATCCCATGCTCATGGATTGGAAGAAATAATATTGTTAAAATGACCATACTACCCAAAGCAACCTGCAGATTCAATGCAACACCTATCAAAATACCAATGTCATTTTTCACAGAAATAGAATTCAAAATATTTAACATATACTACAAGTCAATAGTAACCAAAACAGCATAGTATTGATATAGCAACAGACACACAGACTAATGGAACAATACAGAGAACCCAGAAATAAATCCACATATTTACATAAATCCACTAATTTTCGACAAAGGTGCCAAGAACATATATTGGGGAAAGGACGCCCTCTTAAATAAATAGTGCTGGAAAAACTGGATATCCATATGCAGAAGAATAAAACTAGTCCCCTATCTCTTACCATATATAAAAATCAACTCAAGATGAATTAAAGACTTAAATATAAGACCTGAAGCTATAAAACCACTAGGAGAAAATACAGGGGAAGTGCTTCAGGACATGATCTGGCAAAGAATTTTATGGCTAAGACCCAAAGCACAGGCAACAAAAACAAAAGTAGACAAATGGGACTATATTAAACCAAAAAGCTTCTGAACAGCAAAGGAAATAATCAACAGAATGAAGAGATAACCTGTGGAACAGGAGAAAATATTTGCAAACTAGTCATCTAACAAGAGACTAACATCCAAAATATACAAGGAATTCAACGGCAAAACCAAAAAATAATAATCCCATTTAAAAGTGGGCAAAGAGCATGAATAGATGCTCTCAAAAGAAGACATACACATGGCCAACAGGTATATGATTTTAAAAAATATTCAATATCACTAATCATCAAGGAAATGCAAATCAAAACCACAATGAGATATTATCTTGCCCCAGTTAGAATGGCTATTACTAAAAAGACAAAAAATAACAGATGATGGTGAGGGTGGAGAGAAAAGAGAACTCTTATACACTCTGAGTGGGAATGTAAATTAGTACATCCACTATGGAGATTTCTCTAAAAACTAAAAATAGAACAACCATACCATCCAGCAATCTTGCCACTGGGTATTTTTCCAAAATAAAGGAAATCAGCATATCAAAGGGATATCTGCACCCCCATGCTTACTGCAGCACTATTCACAATAGTAAAGCTATGGAACCAACCTAAGTATCCATCAATGGATGAAAAGATAAAGAAATATATATACACAAACATATGTATCAGTATATGTACACACACACAAAAATGGAATACTATTCAGCCATAAAAAAGAATGAAATCATGGCATTTGTTGCAACATGGATAGAACTGGAGGTCATTATGTTAAGTGAAATAGGCCAGACACAGAAAGACAAATACTGCATGTTCTCACTCATATATGAGAGCTAAAAGAGGTTGATCATGAGAATCTCAACCAGAGGTTAGGAAGAATGTGTGAGTGGGAGGGTGCAGAATGAGGAGAAGTTGGTTAATGGGTACAAACATAGAGTCAAATAGAAGGAATAAGTTCTAATGTTTGATAGCAAAGTAGGGTGACTATCATTAATAACAATGTATTGTTTATGTCAAAATAGAAGAGAGGATTGAAATGTTCCCAATACAGTGAAATGATAAATACTTGAGATGATGGATATCCTAAATAACCTAACTTGATCATTACACATTCTATGCATGTAACAAAATATCACTTGGTACCCCATAAATACATACAAATATGTATCAATAAAAATTGTTTTTAAAAATAATTATGAAAGAAAAGAATATGCAAGGAACATCATAATCAAATTTGTGGAAAACAATCATAAAAAGGACATCTTAAAAGCAGCCACACAGGGAAAAATTAAACAATACATATAAAGGAACAAAAATGTGAGAGCAGACCCTTCATTAGAAGATATGCAAGCTCAAAGACCACAAAACAACATATTTAAAATACTGGAGAAATTAAAACTGCCAATTTAGAATCCATATAGGCAAAAATATCTTTCTAATGTGAAAACAAAGACTTTTTCAGACAAATAAATGTTCAGAGAGAATTCATCAGCAGCAGCTCTACACTGCAAACTATGTTAAACAAAGTTCTTCAGATGGAAAAAAAAAATACAGAATGGCAATCTGGACTTATCAAAAGAATGAAGAGTTTTAGAAATGGTAACTATAAGGGAAACTCTAACAGAAAATGTTCTCATTTTTTAATATCTTCAAAAGATAGTTGTGAATAATTGGAGCTCCATATGCAAAACAAATGATCCCTGCCGCTTCCATAAAAATGAAACCACAGTGGGCCATAGACCTAAATATAGAATATAAAACTATAAAATTTCTAGAAGAAAACATATGAGAAAATATTTCTGACCTTTGTTTAGGTAAAGATATCTCAAATGCATACTCTGTAAAAGACAAAAATTTAAAAATTGAATCGTATCAAAATTAAATATTTTGGCTCTTTGAAAGACACTTAAAATGAAGGGGCTGGGCAGGCAGTGGGAGGATGGGAAGATGTTGGTAAAAGGATGTAAAATTTCAGTTAGTCAGGAGGAATAACTTCAAGAGATCTATTGTACAACACAGTGACTATAGTTAATAAAAATATATTGTATACTTGAAAATTGCTAAAAGAGTATATTTTAAGTGCTCTCACCACAAATAAATGAAGTAAATTTACTTTGTATGTGAGGTAAATTAATTTGATTAGGCATTCTACAATGTATACATATTTCAAAAAAAATGAAATCACAAACCCAGTTTAGGAGAAATATTTGTATAAAATAATCACATAAAGTATTTATATCTGGAATATATAAAGAGCTCTTTCAATTTAATTAAAAATAATAATAAATTTGAAAAGACATTGCTCCAAAGAGATACAGATGACAAATAGGCAAACAAAAAAATTTAAAAATCATTTAGTCATTAGGGAAAAGCAAATTTAAAACTTAATGAGATATAGTACTAATAGAAGTCTACCAGAATAACTAAAAAAAAAATTTTTTTTTGAGGCAGAGTTTCACTCTTGTTGCCCAGGCTGGAGTGCAATGGCATGATCTCGGCTCACTGCAACCTCCGCCTCCCGGGTTCGAGGGATTCTCCTGCCTCAGCCTCTCAAGTAGCTGGGATTACAGGCATGCGCCATCACGCTTGGCTAATTTTGTATTTTCAGTAGAGACGGGGTTTCTCCATGTTGGTCAGGCTGGTCTCAAACTCCTGACCTCAGGTGATCTGCCCACCTGGGCCTCCCAATACAACTAAAATATTTTAAATGATAATACCAAGTGCTGGTGATGGTACAATGCAACAGAGCCCATGCTAATGAGAATACAAAATGGTGCAGTCATTTTGGAAACTTCTTTGGCAGTTTCTTGTAAAACACTCATTAATCATCCAACAGAGTAATCCCATGCCTAGGTTTTTACCCAAAAGAAATGAAAACATATGTCCACACAAAGACCTGTATGCAACTTAGCAACTTTATTCATGATCACCAAAAACTAAGAATCCAAAAGACCATCAACTGGTGATAAAAAAAAAAAAAAAAAAAAAAAAAAAAAAAAAAAAAAAAAAAAAAAACCACACACACAAATTGTCACGCATCCATACATTGGAATCTACTCAGCAAAAGAATGATACAAATTACTGTTACCTACAACAACATGGATAAATCTTCTTTGTCATGCAAAATGAAAGAAGCCAGACACAAAAGGCTATATATGTACTTTATGATTCCACTTCTACAACATTGTGGAAGACATAAGCTTGTAAAGACAGAAATATGAACAGTGGTTGTCAGGGGTGTGAGTGACAGGCTGACTACAAAGAGGCATGGAGAGCCTTTGGGGATGATGAAAATAATCTATATCCTTCTAGAACTAGAAATACCATTTGACCCAGCCATCCCATTACTGCTATGAAGACATATGCACACGTATGTTTATTGCGGCACTATTTACAATAGCTAAGACTTGGAACCAACCCAAATGTCCATCAATGACAGACTGGATAAAGAAAATGTGGTACATATATACCATGGAATACTATGCAATCATAAAAAAGGATGAGTTCATGTCCCTTGTAGGGACATGGATGAAGCTGGAAACCATCATTCTGAGCAAACTATCACAAGGACAGAAAACCAAACACTGCATGTTCTCACTCATAGATGGGAATTGAACAATGAGAACACTTGGACACAGGGTGGGGAACATCACACACCCCTGTCTTGGGGTGGGGGGAGGGGGGAGGGATAGCATTAGGAGACATACCTAATGTAAATGATGAGTTAATGGATGCAGCACACCAACATGGCACATGTATACATATGTAACTAACCTGCACATTGTGCACCTGTACCCTAGAACTTAAAGTATAATAAAAAAATAAAAAATAATAATTAAAAAAATCTAAAAATCTACATCTTAAGTGTAGTGGTAGTTGCATGTTATATACACATGTAAAAATGTCTATAACTGTGTTACTAAAAAGAGTGAATTCCATTGCTCCAAATTATACCTTAATTAAACTTATTTTTTAAAAAGATAATTAACTGCCTAAAGCAAAAACTGCAACAGTGTACTGTGGGTTTTCTGATATATGGCAAGAATAATACCACAAAAAGTAAGGAAGAAAGTGAAGTATATTGTCATTTATGGTTCTTACTCTATACATTAATTAAAATAATATTATTTAAAGGTAGACTGTGATAAGTTAAAGATATTTATTGTAAACTTTGAAGCAACCATAAACAAAAAGTATAGCTAATTAAACAACAGTGGAGCTGAAATAAAAATTTTTAAATATACTCTGTAGACGAAACAAATAGGAAAAAAATACAACAAGATGGTAAATTAAGGCCAGGCGCAGTAGCTCACACCTGTAATTCCAGCACTTTGGGCGGGTGAGGTGGGAGGATTGTTGGCGTCCAGGAATTTGCGACCAGCCTAGGCAACGTAGTAAGACCCCAACTTTACAAAAAAAATTAGCCCAGTGTGGTAGCGCACACCAATAGTCCCAGCTACTCGTGGGGCTGAAGCAGAAGGATAGCTTGAGCCTAGGAGTTTGAGACCAGCCTGGACAACATGGTGAGATCCCATCTTTAAAAAAAAATGAAAATAAAAAATTAGCTGGGAATGGTGGCACACACCTGTAGTTTCAGCTACTCAAGAGCCGAGATGGGAGGACTGCTTGAGCCCAAGAGGTTAAGGTTGCAGTGAGCTATGCTCACGCCACTGTACTCAGCCCAGGCAACAGAGTGAGACCCTGTCTCATTAAAATAAATAAATAAATAAAGTTTTAAAGATACTAAATTAAACCCAACCATATAGATAATTACATTAAATAAAAATGGTCTAAACACTATAAATAAAAGGCAAAAATTTTCAGATTGTATCCAATCTACAAGTCACCCATTTTAAATAGATTAATAGCATGTAACACTCCCCTATTTGGCACAGATGCCATAATATTTATAAATATGGAGTTAAACTTCAGGCAGTAAAACAAAAGTAATTTTAATATGAAAAATATATACATTTTTTGAGACGGAGTCTCACTCTGTCACCCAGGCTGGAGTGCAGTGGTGCAATCTTGGCTCACTGCAACCTCCACCTCCCAGGTTCCAGCGATTCTCCTGCCTCAGCCTCCCAAGTAGCTGGGATTAAAAGCATGCACCACCATGCCTGGCTAATTTTTGTATTTTTTTAGTAGAGATGGGTTTCACCATGTTGGCGAGGCTGGTCTTGAACTCCTGACCTCAGGTGATCTGCCCACCTCAGCCTCCCAAAGTGCTGGGATTACAGGCATGAGCCACTGTGCCCGGCCTGAAAAATTTATTCAAAAACAAAATTAATCAAACAAAATGTTTTATGCATGTCTTAGATTAACAATTCAAACGGTATTCTTGACCATTTTTAACAAAATTTATAATGTACATTTTTCTTATACATCTATAAGATAAATCTTCTATTTCCCAATTTTGCATACTTTATTGAAACCTGAATACTGTATATTGTACACAGAGAATCATTATAGTAATGCCTAAAACTTTTTCCAACATTCTAAACATTAACACATATGGCCCCCCCAAAATTAGCACTTTTTGACAAATCATAAAGTAAAACACAGAGGTTAAGTGTTCCTTTAAAAAAACTCTCTGAATCATAAAAATCTACCGAGATAAAATCAGAAAAGGAAAATGTATGCTGTATAGCTGACATTTTAAAAATAAAGTCCACTGTAAAAACTTAAGCGTGGGAAGCAAATTCTCCAGACTGAAAGTAAGATGTATGTAATTTACACAGGTCACCCTCATTTCCCCACTCCCAAATAACGCATGCCATCAAAATATATTTCACTCCATGGGTTAATGTGGGTTGTTTTCTTTTTTGTTTTTTTGTTTGTTTGTTTGTTTGTTTGTTTGTTTGTTTGTTTTTGGAATCTATTCACACTTTAAGGGTCTATCGGTCTGGGAAAATGAAAAATGTAAGCCAAACATTTATTGCATCCAGCAACAATTAGAGCCTTCCACAAATGAAAGCAATTTTTCTAAACATTAGTAACAAGAGATTGCTACTCATGACACTTAATAAAGAAAAACGTACTTTAAATTGCCCAATCCTGGGAGTTACAGAAGTGAGGTTCAGGTATTCCAGCATAATAGAGGTTTGGGATTTTTTGTTTTTCTTTTTTACTAAAAGACTTGAATAACGTTCCTAAAAGTTATCTAAGAAGGTCTAAAAGGTTACAATGAGATTATCTGTGCCATAAACAATTATAGCCTTTATCTAGGCTGGTACTCATAAGTAAGGTTGATTTGGTAAATATTACAGAAGTCTGACACAGTTGGAGGACACGGAAAATTAAAATGGCATTGTATAATACCTATCTTGAAGTGAGTAAGAATCTCTCATGGATATGAAATTATTTGATAAATAACATGATGGGAATATGGAAATCATTTTTGATATAAGTATCACATTACATAATAAAAATAACTATTGATCATTAATGTCAACTATAGGATTGAAACATGGACTTTAAACCAAAGAATTTATCATCTAAAACATTTTCTTGGCCTTTGACAAAATTCAACAGCCCTTCATGCTAAAAACTCTCAATAAATTCGGTATTGATGGAATGTATCTCAAATAATAATAGCTATTTATGACAAACCCACAGCCAATATCATACTGAATGGGCAAAAACTGGAAAACTTCCCTTTGAAAACTGGCACAAGACAGGGATGCCCTCTCTCACCACTCCTATTCAACATAGTGTTGGAAGTTCTGGCTAGGGCAATCAGGCAAGAGAAAGAAATAAAGGGTATTCAATTAGGAAAAGAAGAAGTCAAATTGTCCTGTTTGCAGATAACATGATTGTCTATTTAGAAAACCCCATCGTCTCAGCCCAAAATCTCCTCCAGCTGATAAGAAACTTCAGCAAAGTCTCAGGATATGAAATTAATGTGCAAAAATCACAAGCATTCTTATACAGCAATAACAGACAAACAGAGAGCCAAATCATGAATGAACTCCCATTCACAATTGCTTCAAAGAGAATAAAATACCTAGGAATCCAACTTACAAGGGATGTGAAGGACATCTTCAAGGAGAACTACAAACCACTGCTCAACAAAATAAAAGAGGACACAAACAAATGGAAGAACATTCCATGCTCATGGATAGGAAGAATCGTTATCGTGAAAATGGCCATACTGCCCAAGGTAATTTATAGATTCAATGCCATTCCCATTAAGCTACCAATGACTTTCTTCACAGAATTGGAAAAAACTACTTTAAAGTTCATATGAAAACAAAAAAGAGCCCGTATTGCCAAGACAATCCTAAGTCAAAAGAACAAATCTGGAGACATCACACTACCTGACTTCAAACTATACTACAAAGCTATCGTAACCAAAACAGCATGGTACTGGTACCAAAACAGAGATTTAGACCAATGGAACAGAACAGAGGCCTCAGAAATAATACCACACATCTGCAAGCATCTGATCTTTGACAAACCTGACAAAAACAAGCAATGGGGAAAGGATGCCCTATTTAAGAAATGGTGCTGGGAAAACTGGCTAGCCATAAGTAGAAAGCTGAAACTGGATCCTTTCCTTACTCCTTATACAAAAATTAATTCAAGATGGATTAGAGACTTAAATGTTAGACCTAAAACCATAAAAACCCTAGAAGAAAACCTAGGTAATACCATTCAGGAGATAGGCAAGGGCAAGGACTTCATGTCTAAAACACCAAAAGCAACGGCAACAAAGCCAAAATTGACAAATGGGATCTAATTAATCTAAAGAACTTCTGCACAGTGAAACAAACTACCATCAGAGTCAACAGGCAACCTACAGAATGGGAGAAAATTTTTGCAATCTACTCATCTGACAAAGGGCTAATATCCAGAACCTACAAGGAACTCAAACAAATTTACAAGAAAAAAAAACAACCCCATCAAAAACTGGGCGAAGGATATAACAGACACTTCTCAAAAGAAGACATATATGCAGCCAACAGACACATGAAAAAATGCTCATCATCACTCACCATCAGAGAAATGCAAATCAAAACCACAATGAGATACCATCTCACACCAGTTAGAACGGTAATCATTAAAAAGTCAGGAAACAACAGGTGCTAGAGAGGATGTGGAGAAATAGGAATGCTTTTACACTGTTGATGGGACTGTAAACTAGTTCAACCATTGTGGAAGACAGTGTGTGGCAATTCCTCAAGGATCTAGAACTAGAAATACCATTTGACCCAGCCACCCCATTATTGCGTATATACCCAAAGGATTATAAATCATGCTTCTATAAAGACACATGCACACGTATGTTTATTGCAGCACTATTCACAATAGCAAAGACTTGGAATCAACCCAAATGTCCATCAGTAACAGACTGGATTACGAAAATGTGGCACATATATACCATGAAATACCATGCAGCCATAAAAAAGGATGAGTTCGTGTCCTTTGTAGGGCCATGGATGCAGCTGGAAACCATCATTCTCAGCAAACTATCACAAGAACAGAAAACCAAACACCGCATGTTCTCACTCATAGGTGGGAATTGAACAATGAGATCACTTGGACACAAGTAGGGGAACATCAAACACCGAGATCTGCTTTGGGGTTGGAGAAGGGGAGAGGGATAGCATTAGAAGATATACCTAATGTAAATGACAAGTTAATGGGTGCAGTACACCAACATGGCACATGTATACATATGTAACAAACCTGCACATTGTGCACATGTACCCTAGAACATAAAGTATAATAAAAATGAAAAAAAAATTTTCTTTTTTTATAACTTTCCTCCTAGTAATGCAGGAAAAGTGAGCCCCAAAACTGGGGCTTAGCCCAGGAGGTTCTTGGCTTTGGCTAGGAAAGAATTTAAGGTTAAGGTAGTGATGTCAGATAGCAACATTTTCTTGAATGGTACTGCTCCTTGCAGAGCAGGCTAACTCATAAGCTGTGCACCCAAAGTCAGCTAAGTATGGGCTCTTGGCAACTATATTTATACTCATGTATATCCACTTTCAATTATATGCAAATTAAGCGGCAGGCTGATGTGAATTGACGGGCAGGTTAATTAGAACTTTCTAGAAAACGGGCAGTAATTTCCAGGTCATTGCCATGGAATGCAGTGGTGACTTCAAGGTTGTTGCCATAGCACTTGTAAACTGCCATGGGGCTGGTGGAAGTGTCTTATGTTAACGAACAATGAGGGCAGCCAGGGATCACTTTTGTCACCATCTGCTGATTTTGGCCATTTTTTTTTTTTTTTTTTACTTTATTCTGTCCGGACCTGGTGTATATAAATGGCTACAAATCCAGCATCCATCTCTCCCTGTGGAGAAAATACCTCTAAAGAGGCATTGATACTAGGACCATCTAACATAGATTGGTGCTCCTAACTCCAAACAGAACCAGGATAAAATTAACTGTAAATAAAATGACAAAAAATGCATAAAGACAGGATAGATGAGTTTCATCACTGAATTATGAACTCTATTATTCAAGTCCTATGCCAGTCCTAAATTCCAACACCATTTCATCAACAACCTTATCAAAAAGATGAAAAATAGACCACTTCCTGTCACCAGTGAATGACCTTGATTCTTAAATACCACATATATGTTACAGATTATTTGAAGTGTCTTAGGATGGTCTACACAGCAGTTTAGGAAGTGGTAAACCCTGCTAGGAGGGAGTACTCAGTCTGTTCAAAAAGAGGGTTGGTCATAGGGACCTACAGTTTCAAAAGAAAAGACAATAAATATGGTAATAGTCATCATCAAAGTTTTCCTTGAAATACTATGTGCAACTTGAGTCTTGTTATTCCCAATACTACCCAACAAAAATGAGCAGGAGGAAAAAGAATTGAGTCACTGTGAACTAATAACAAAAATGCTTAAAACCCTTTGATAACAGGTTTCTCAGAGTTATACCATGTTCCATGTTCACGCTCAGTAGAAAATCATATTTCTGTTTGTTATTAGTTTGGGATGGCAATGCATCAACCAAAACAATCATAACAGAATGACCTGGAATTTATTACTTTGTCCAATTAACTTAGGTTTTTTCCCTTTCTTTCTTCTCTCCCATCCTATTTTCCTTTACTCTTACGATAACTACTATATTCCCACCATGTGCCAGGCACAATACTGCATACTGGGTAAGAACAGTTAAAAAGACATAGTCTCTGCCTTCATGTTGTTCACATCAGGTTTTATTCCAAAAGCAGCGACTGTGGCAGCTAATTATATAGTGTTTCATCCAAGTCTCTATAATGATCTCCCCAAGATTACCCAAAATCTTCCTTACTCTCTTAACAATTGAACTATGCCATAAATGTGAAGGATTTCTGAAAAGATGAAGCAGTCATAAATATATTAAGTTCCCTTTGTCCTTCTGCTATTTCTTATAAACTATTAGAATTAAAATTAAATCTCTCAAGAGGGAGGTCAGTCTGAACTGTTCCAATAAATCTTACATGTGATGAAAACAGAAAAGGGGAAAGAGAGAGAGGAGCAAACAAAAAAAACCTTTGTACCTGCCAAAACTCAGCAATTGTGTGATCTCTTACAAATCAGTTGTTTTGCATGTAGTGATATAATGACAGGGGAAAAAGTAATTATAATTAGGTACCTATTTTGATTCCTCTCTCCATAGTATCAGTATTGAATATCATCTGATTTTGGCAAAAGATAAGGTCATTGACTACTTAAAAGATGTACAGGACTACTTCTCTAAATGTTTCACATAGAAATATCTAAAAATGGAAAACATCTCAATCTCAATCACATACTAGCCAGCAGGACAATTTGCAAAATTCACAGCCAAAAATAAATAAACAAACAAACAGAATCTGTGGCCTCAATGACATTTAAAAAATCCAACAATATGGAATAAAAAAGAATTTTTAACTTATACATAAAAAATAACAATGCTATGAAAACTTATTAAATCATTCAGTGTGTATAATTAGTGAATCTAAATTACCGCTAAATTACCTGAACATCTAACAATGTAACTACAAGTATTTCTTTTTTAAAATTATTTCTCCTCTGGTGTTAATGGAATTTAAGTGCTTCTTAAATAAAATATCATTATTATTACATATAATGTCTTTAAATTTTTATTAATATATAATAATTGTGTATATTTTGGGGGTACATGTGATATTTTGATACCTGTATACAATGTGTAATGATCACATTGAGGTACTTCAAACATTTATCTTTTCTTTGTGTTGTGAACATTACAAATCTTCTCTTCTTGCTATTTTGAAATACACAATAAATTATTTGTAACTATAAATTCCCTACTATACTATTGAATACAAAAATATAGATAGAAGGAATACATACAAAGTTTTAGACACATAAACATTTTTATCAGAGAATTCCATCCACCAAAGTTAAATCACTGCAAAAGAAGTAGAGATATAATGAATATACTAAGTGCCTTCCATCATATGTGCCCTTGACTAGTTACATAAATATGAACAAATTCATATTTACCAATAATCCAATAATATGCTCTGTTAGGTCTATATCCAGATAATTCTTTTCATATAAATATTTCTCCTCAAGATTCTGATCTTGACATCTTGATTGGAAAAACTGACATACCACTTCTGGGTTTTTTATATTTTTATGTATATATAAAAGAAAAATAATTAAAAGTTTATGTTTAATTAAAAGTGAAGACTTACTCAAAAGAATGCCATAGCTCTTAATCATATTCTAGAGTAACTTATACCTCAAGCATCTAAAAAATGTCCTCAAATAAATAAACAATCATCACTGCAAACACTCTATCCAGTAACACATTCAAGTTGCCAGAATGGCTGGGGATATTACTCAGTCATAATTTTTAGAAATTCATTACAGCCATAGCCTACAAATGAGAAATAAAGCAAATCAAAAGCGCTGATATTCCATATCCCCAAACAAACAACACTCTCAGTAAAATCTGAATAAACTAAGTGGAAATATGGCCTAAAGCTATGCTAAATTATTATATGTTCGTAAAACTACCGGCACTGCTAATCTAACTCATTTTTATCTCAGAAAACATCACATTTTCCACACTTCCTCCCACTAAAATAAAAGTGCTTCAACTTCGTCCCTTGGCCCAAATATTGAAATACAATTAAAAGATAACTGTAGCATCCTCTTTATAGAAATAGTTCAAATATAGCCACAGAATCACATGCAGAAGTGAGCATTAAAACATTAGTTTTTAATTTAAGAAAAATACCTGTAATATTTTCTACGTTCATTAAAATGTTTAACATTTCAGATTGATGAAATACCTAGCATCAAGCCATGTAGTATGGCTTTGCTTTCATCAAATAGCATTTTATAATCATAAATTTACTTTCATTCAAATTGTTGCTAATATTTAAACATTATTGTTCTTGCACTTTGTTTTATTGCTTTTGCATATAATAAAAAGCAGGAAAGGTTAATTCATAAAATACGGAAGGCACAAATTTTATTCTGTAGACCAATAACATAACAATTTATAGGCCAATTCATAGGCCTTAGCTGATAATACCTCTGAGAGCAAGTTAAGTAGCTTCAGAAATTTCTGACTTTATACTCCACCTTTTCTTTATTCTTACATACCATAACTTCATTGCCACACATAGGTTTCCTTTTTCAATGTCAGTTAAATGTCTTCCAAGCTTCAGAAGCCCAGGACTTCTGATGGTATTTTCAAAATGTGGTGTTTCCCTTTAGTCTGATTAAATACTTTGATCACAATTAGTAAATACAACTATAGTTTCTCATAAAATTTCATCTCTCCACCCTAACTTCACTTAAATACTGGAAAATGTTATCAAACACGTCAAAAATCTCCTGAGTATAATTAAAGTTTATGTACATGTGTTCACATGAAGTGTAAAGATGGACAAAGTAAGGTTAGGAACTTTTCCATATGGCATCTGTATTGCATTTTACAAATTTCTGAAATGCTTACTCTTCTCCAATTTGTCCCTAGCTCTTTCTTCTCCCTATCTCACACCCTAAACTCTCCTCTAGAAAATATACTCCACATTAAATGTATCCAGTAAACTCATTCCCACATTCAACTTTCTTCTTGACTATACACCACCCTCTGAAATGTCCTCCCTGGCTAGTCCCAGCTTATAAATTTACCTTTCTTTTGTGAAGTTTCTTCTGATTTAATTAACATAATGCTGGCGATCTCCAATGAGAGTTAATCTAAACATAAAATTCCACGACTCTTTTGTTTACCATTCTGTAATTACTTCTTTGCTTATATAGAATACTCTTAGGTATCTATTTCAAATATCCATATTTCTCACCTGCAACTGTTACCTTTATAATTATAAATTATAACATTAGCAACATTATTATTCTTTATTATTATTGTAAATGATAATATCAGTAACATTCTTATCACCATTATTAGCTCCTACAAGTCTATAGAAGTATTTTGTGTGTAAGGCAGCAAAAGAATTGTTCCTTTTTCAGATCAAAGTGTCACCTTATATTTGAGGTGATAAAAACATTTGATAAGCCCTTTTGTTACATAGCTACAACATAAGGGCTTATAAAGGCCAACTTAGTCATATGATTAGCTCAATTTTACTAAAGAACCCTCTTAAGTTTCAGATGCTGGCTCTGTCCTTAAGAAGTCAAAACACAATTTCAAAAATTAGCCAAACACCTAAAATATTTTTTCTCTATAATTTTTCCAACTATCAAGAACTTTTGAGTGTATCTCTGACTTAACTAGATGTTCTAGCATCATATAAATGGCCTCTGAAACTAAAGCAGGAAGAGATATCTTGGAAGAACATTTTCCTGAATAGTGGTCATAATAGGACTATGATAGCTCTATAAACTCTGATTGCTAGCAAAAACTTTAAGATATTCAAGTAATTTATTCTCAACTCTCCAACTCCCTGCCTTCATAAACCAACTGTCCTGGGATTCACCTGGAAAACTTCCTTGATATCACCTGGAAATCTTTAAGCCTTCAATCTGCTAAATATTCTCCAGAAAGACATTCTGCCTCTTTCTGTGCCCAGTCTTCAAGAGATGCCAAGAATTACTCTTATACCATTCAAGTCCTGCTGACCAGGGTCTAAGTGGAAAAGGTAATTTACAAAGAATGAAGCTATTCGCTATGAACTACAGTCACTGCTTTGCAACCAAGAATTTAGTCAGGTGTATCATACATCCCTTTGAGAACTTTTACCCAAAGCAGAAACTTAACTTCACTAATATCTTTTCTTTCTCAAGACTTCCAACATTCTAAATACGAAGGAGTTGTACCCTAGTAAACTGAGAAGGCAAGGTTAAGGCCCTTGTTTTTCAACTATGATTAGACCAATGCTCTAGTCCAAGGATTGAATGAACTAGTTGTGAAACCTAACCCTTATGAGCAAAGTCGCCTGTTTAACAGTACAGTGAGTGTACCCTCCTCTGATTTTCCATATGGAGGGCCAATTTAACAAAATAAGAATTCTCAGCTAAATAGCAGCTTTTTCTTCCGAAGTAAAAAACAAAGCCCCTCTCACAGTGCTTACATTTGCAATACATCTGTAAAAAGTGATTTTTTTAGCATCAGAAAGCATTTTAATTGTAGTAAACTGAACAATGCAGAAATTGTTTGAAGAAAAGATTAAATTTAATGAAATTCACAAACAACCCTTTTTAGAAAGTAACAACAATTTTTTGAACATTAAAGAGGAGCTCATTATATCAAGACAACTCCACTGTAAAAAGCTGTCTGACTTCAATCACTGCATATCTACATGTTAATGAACTTACTGTATAAAGCAGGGAGTAAACAGAAAAAGTAATAGAAGACTGACTTAATGCATATTTGCTAGAAAAAAAATCTCCTTTAATCAATAAAATACCTTTTCACTAGTATCATAATAGTACCTGAAACTCTTTCAAACAACACAAAAGGAAGATGATACTTGAAAGTTTCTTTAAGATATTACACAGCTCATACTTTCTTGCAGTGTTCACATGCTGTCAGCATCACAGTTCTAAAGACTTTCAAGTTTCAACAGACAGATACAGGCTAGTACAAAGTCTTTGCCATAAAAATCTCATTGCTGCCCCCTGATCAAACATAGACAAATCTGAAACTGAAAACTGAGAACCAACCAGTGACCTTTGATTGGAACACAAGCCTGGGTTTTAATAAAATGCCTCATTCATTGCTCTTTGGTGCCAACAAGATAGGTGTGTTATAGATTGAAAAAAGCAGTCAATACACCATTTACACCTATACAATGATTTCCATTATTCACCCTTGGAATCTGTGATTGTAGCAAGTAAGACACAGGTCTCTTAAAAGAGCAAAACCTAAATACAAAAATGTACCTTTCTACCTTTAAAATAAATAAATGACTTTACCCCTTCCTCTCATTTTCTTGCTACTGACTTTCATGCCTTATTAAATGTATTGTACTAGTCTTTCCAAAACCATAATTTGCACAATATTTATTTGTTGCTATTCCTCAGAGCCTAAGGAATGCTGGCAATATTCACTTTTGAACTCCTGATTTTCCTAGCATATTAATGCACTAGTCAAATATTCAAATGCATATCTATAAGGCCTATTTTAATTAAACCAAATGTTTGAAATTTTGGGTTATTTTATTTTGCCATTTTGGGAGAGGGCCAAGAAGAAAAAAGGGGTGTCAGACTACAACTATCGTTAGCACATTTTGATGCCTAATGTCAGACTGACCTTAAGAGCAATGGCTCAAGAAAATGCAAGTCAAGTCCAATTCTTATGAGTTAGATGCTGGGAATGAAAGAAAGGGAGGAAATGTTTTCAAAGCGAATCCATTCCTAAGGTGAATTCACACAAGGAACTGTTAACTCCAGTTAAAATTGGAAGCTAGAATGGTTAGGGACCTGCAAGCTCTACAGTGCATGCCTTAATGACCTCTACAAGCCATGACACTAAAATATTCTAACTCTTACTCTAGACTAAAGGGCTTCACATGTAATTGACAGTGTTATTCTAGTGCCTGGCATTGTATTTTAGTCTAAAATGTAGCAGGTGCCTTGTATTACATACAAATATGTAAATATATACATATATAGGTAGGGGGTACATATATGTTTATATGTAAATGTATACATAAATAAAATGAATAATGAAGTATGGAGATATAACTTTACCAGGATGAAAGGACAGTGAGAATTGTAAACGCAATCTGAGGAAACAATCTACCTACAACTCAAACTGGAAGGAAGAAAGGTAAGAAAGAAGGAAGAAATGCCATTATTTCATTCCTTTTTATGGCTGAGTAGTATTCCATTGTATTTATATAAGTGAAGTAACTCAGAAATGGAAAACCAAATATCGTATGTTCTCACTTTTAACGTGAGGTAAGCTATGAGGATGCAAAGACATAAGAATGATATAATGGTCTTTGGGGCTTGGGGGAAATACGGGAGTCGGGTGAGGAATAAAGGACTACACATTTGATACAGTGTATACTACTCGGGTGATAGGTGCACCAAAATCTCAGAAATCACTACTCAAGAACTTATCCATGTAACCAAAACCACCTGTTTCCAAAAATCTATTGAAATATTAAAAAAAAAGAAGGAAGAAAGAAAGGTAGAAATAAAGGGGAGGAATAAGAAAGGGAATAAGACAGGGAGGAAAGGAGGAGAAATCATGTACAGAATCATGCTATCTGTACTATAACTAAATATTCCTATCTGCCCTCCATCAATCACTGCTTCTGGGCACCACAGTGGGCTCAGTAGCCTGAACTGCTTCTGTGAATGACCACAGCTATACTGCTTCACCTACTGTAAATAAACATACACATACACAAACCCAGACACCTCCTAAGATATGAATGTAAGTATTTAGTTTAGCCAAACAGAAGACTCATGACTTCATTCAGTTGCCAAATTGCTTGACCCAAAGAATTCAAAGCTCATGAGGGCAGGGACTTTCTCTATCTCATACATGGTTATATCCCCTGACTTAGATCAATGCCTGCCTAGAACAATAGGTATTTAACAAAAATTGCTCTAAAATTGATATCGTAAACATTAATATTTTCAAGTCTCTGGACAGATTACAATTTACAGCAGGAGTTTTCAGTTTATGATCATGGAACCTCCAGGGGTTACCAAGACTCTTTCAGGGGTCTAATTTTTTCATAATAAGGATAATAATGTTATTTACTTTCTTTTAAGAGACAGGGTCTCACTCCGTCACCCAGGTTGGAGTGCAGTGGCGCGATCATAGTTCAGTGTAATCTCGAACTCCTGGGGCTCAAAAGATACTCCACCTCAGCCTCCCTGGGAGCTAGGACTACAAGTACACATCACCACACCTGGCTAATTTTTTTTTTCGTAGACACAGAATCTTGCTATGTTGCCCAGGCAGGTCTCTAACTCCTGACCTCAAACTATCCACCTGTCTTTGTCTCCCAAAGTGTAAGGATTACAGGTGTGAAACACGGTGCCCAGACCCTTATTTGCTTTTTTCACTCTAATTCTCACAAGTATACAGTGGAGTTTTCCAGAGGTTATATAATAGTGTGATTCCTCTGAAGTCTAACATGTTCTTGTGTTTTTAAAATTTCTAATATGAAGACTTTCAATTCTGGGAAGATGGAGTAGAAGTACTTTTCCCCATACCTTCCCCAAAATACAACTAAAAACTCTGAACACTGTATATGAGACAAACATAAGAGGACTCTAAAAAGTGGAAAGAAGACAGGCTGGTAGGAAACTCAGAACCAAGGATGACACTGGTGAATTTCCTAGGTTTTCTTTTTACCTTGTGTATACCAGACTTGGAGCTAAAGAAGCCAGCAATCTAAAAACACCAATAGATACAGGAAAAAACATCCCCCAAAAAAGTTTGCTCTCTCTATCTCAAGGACCAGGAAAGAGGCAGTTTTTAATAAGACAGGAAACTTGTAGACACTATCTGCTCTAGCTCCAGATAAACACTGCCAAAAAAATACTGTGGTTCTACCCTGACCCACTCAAACCTAGTGGTGAACCTAGAATTCCACTCTCTCATGGCTTTAATGAGGTACCCAATATCCATCCCCAGGGAAATGTCAAAGAAAACCAGGTAGTGATCTGGGACTTTTACCCCTATCAGCCAGTAGCATCCCCATACCTGCACCTGCCCCTGGCCCCAGTGACCCTCCCACTTACCCCGCAGAGTGGTATCAAGGAATGCCTAGTGGATAGTCAAAACTTTCATCACAGGCCAACAGTAACGAGGCCACCTCCACTAAGATGTCAGTGAAGACCACATGGGGAGCTAGAACTCACCGTCCAGCAGTACAAGAAGCTCCACCACCCAGGGGGCCTTCTGAACTTCCACATCCATCTAGCAGTAACAAGGTAGCAGCCTCCCTTTCCTTACCGAAACAGTGTCAAGGAAAGCTAGCTAAAACAGGTTTTCATAGGAACCAGAGTGTCATAATAAAAAAACAAAAATATATGGATTTCAAGCAAAAATCACTGTCATACCACAAAAGATCTCAAATTAAATGAAAAAAGACAATCAATATATGCCAACACCAAGATGTCAGAATAATCTGACAAACATTTTAAAGCAGCCATGATATTTAAAAAAAAAAAAAAACTTAAGTGGGCAATTATAAACCCATTTGAAACAAATAAAGGAAATAGAAAGCCTCAGCAAAGAAATAGAAAACACAAAGAAGAACCAAATGAAAAAAAACTGTAAACTACAATAACTAAAATAAAAAGCTCAATAGTAAACTCTAAAAAATAGCTGGTTTGGGTTGGTGCATGTCTTTAGTTCTAGCTACTCAAGAGGCTGAGACAGAAGAATAACTTAAGCCTGTGAGTTTGATGCTGCAGTGTGCTATGATCATACCACTGCACTCCAGCCTGGATAAAAGAGTGATACCCTGTCTCTATCTAAAACAAACAAACAAAAATAGAAGCTCTATAGAAGGGCTCAATTGTAGAATGGAAAGCACCAAATCAGTGAACCAGAAGATAGAACAATAGAATATATCCAATCTAAATAACAGAGAGAAAACAGACTCCAAAAGAAAATGAACCACATGTCAGGAATCTTTGAGGATATAGCAAAATAATCTAATATTCTCGTCATCAGAGTCCTGGAGGACAGAAGAAAGAGAGTGACACCAAAAATGTACTCAAAGGAATAATAGTTGAAAACATCCTAATTATAGTCACACACATACATAAACCTACAGTTGAGCAAATCCCAAGCAGGAAAAATTCAAAGAAATTCATGCAAAAATACATCATATTAAACTGCTGAAAACTAAAAACAAAAAAATCTTAAAAGCATCCAGAGAAAAATGACACCTTACCTATAAGCGGAAAATAATTCAAATGACAGCAGATTTCTCATCAGAAACCATAGAAGCCAGAAAGAAGTGGCACAATATTTTCCAAGTGCTGAAAGAAATGACTAGTCAACCCAAAATCCTATACCCAATGAAAATATCCCTTAGGAATGTAGGGAAATCAAAACATTCTCAAATGAAGGAAAATGAAGGGAGTTTATCACCAGCAGACCCACCCTAAAAATCTGACTAAAGGAAATTCTCTAAACAGAAAGGACACAATAAAAGAAGAAATGTTGAAACATCAGGAAGGAAGAAAGAATAAGAGAGGCAAAATATACTAGTGTGAATACATACAATAGGTTTTCCTTCTCCTCCTGAATTTTCTAAATTATGTTTGATGGTTAATGCACATTGCCTAATGTGGTTCCAAATATGTAGAGAAAACAGGTAAGACAATTACATTATAAACAGGGAAAGTAATTGGATATAAAGGGAGGCAAGGTTCTTACACTTGATGCAAACTGGTAAAATGACTATTCCAATAGTCAAAGATTGATAGAACTGGACAGACAGAAATGATACAGAATAATTAAACAATCTGATCAACAGAATCTAATCAACATTCATAGAACACTCCACTCAATGACAGAATACACATTTTTATGTGCCCCTAGAACAGATACCAAGATAGACAACCAACTAGGCCATAAAACAAAACTCAGCAAATTTTTAAAAACTGAAATCATACAGAGCATGTTCTCTGACCACAATAGGATTAAACTAGAAATCAATAACAAAGAAAGAACAATCTCCAAATCCTTGGAAATTAAGCAACATACTTCTAAATAATCCATGAGTCAAAAAAAATTTCAAAAGAAATTTTTTTAAAAAAACACTAAACTAAGTGAAAATGAAAATATATCAAAATTTCTGAGGCATGGCTAAAGCAGTGCTGAGAAAGACATTTATAACACTAAATGCATGCATAAGAAAAGAATAAAAATCTTAAATCAATAATCTAAACTCCCATCTCAAGAACCCAGAAACACAAGAGGGAAAAAATAACCCAAAGCAAGCAGAAGGAAGAAAATGATAAAGAGCAGAAACCAATAAAATTGAAAGCAGGAAAACAATAGAAAAGTAAATGAAACAAAAAATTGGTTCTTTGAAATGATCAATAATATTGGCAAGCCTCTATCAAGACTGACAAAGAAAAAGAGAAAACACAAATTACCAATATTAGTAATGAAACAGGGGATATCATTACAGATCGTGCAGATATAAAAAGGATAGGAAGTGAATACTAGTAATAACTCTACACACATAAATTTGACAACTTAGATGAAATGGACCACTTGCTCAAAAAACAGAAATTACTACAATTCACTCAATATGAAATGAAATAGGTAGTTTGAATAGCCCTATAACTCTTAAGAAAATTGAATTCTTATGTTTAACTACCCCCAAAAAGAAAACTCCAGGCCCAAATGTCTACCAAGTGTCTAAAGATTAACACCAATTCTACACAATCTCTTCCAGAAAATAGAAGAGAAGGAAACACTACCCAATTTATTTAATGAAGCTAGTATTATCCTGATAACAAAACCATACTGAAACAAATACAAAAAAAAAAAAAAGCTTCAGACCAATACTCCCCATGAATTCTTATCTTTTTGTTTTAAAAGAACCCACAAACAAGTATCCACAGTAACCCCATAACACAGTCTCTTCTTGATGGACAAAAATAATTTTAAAGTAAACAAACTCATCAACAGAAAGAAATTCCAATGCAGTAAAAGACCACATAAACAAAAGCTTTGGGGGTTCTAAATAATTTTTAAGAATGCAACGAGATCCTGGGAATAAAAAGTTTGAGAACCTCTGATTGAAGCTACTAGCTCCTAACTTTACTAATGGTCACCTAAAGTGCTACAGCAGAAGTCTTCATGAACTTTCTGAAATGTGAGCAAAATCTCTTTAGGCTCATCTTCAAAGTAAGTCTAGTGAAGATACAAAAACAATGCTACCAAACTTTGAAATATTTAACTTTCATAAGTCCTGGGGGAGTTAGAATGCTGCTCTTGTGACAGGAGATTCTGGGCAGTAAACAATACCATGCAGTATTGAAGTTTGGTGAGCCAAGAAGTATCTCTGGTAAACTCAGGATAATTCCTGCTAAGGGAAAAGAAATATGTTGAGTCAGCTAAGCCTATTGTATCTCATCCATCAGGAGCTCAGCCAAAGCATTATTGCCCTATGGTTTTCAGAGATCCCCAGCTCTCTACCTTCAAGAAATAGGCATCAAAATAGTATCAGACACACCTGCTAGGGCAACTATAATGTTTTTTAATGGAAAATAAGTGTTTGCAAGAATGTAGAGAAATTGGAACCTTCATGCATGACTTGTGGAAAGGTAAAATGATGCAGCTAGTGTGGAAAACAGTTTGGCACTTTCTCCAAAATTAAACACGGGACTGCCATATGACCCAATTCCACTTCTAGGTATATATGCAAAAGAACAGAAAACAGGTGTTCAAACAAAAACTTATACACAAATGTTCATAGGAGCACTATTCACAATTGCCAAAAAATGGAAAAAAACCTAAATGTCCATCAATAGAGGAACGGATAATCAAGCTGTGGTACATATCATGGAATATTATTCAGCAATAAAAAGGAATGAAGTGCAGATGGGACATCCCTAATCCAAAAATCTGAAATCCAAAATGCTCCAAAATATGAAACTTCTTGAGTGCCAACTTGGCACTACAAGTAGAAAATTCCACACCTGACCTCATCTGACAAGTCATGTGAACTCTAGAGAAAAAAAATACCTATAGATGGTAGAGTGAAAATGTGGGGTGGGCTTATTGAAGTACAAGTGCAGAGCACATTCATAACAGAATAAGAAATCATCTCAGTTTATAAAATCAAAGAAAGACTTCTAAGACAAAAACCATTGTTAATGAGGCAGATGATGCTGAAGGAAATATTTTTAAAAGCCAACCAGCTCATCCCTAGAGGATCCTCTTCCTAGTCCTTGAACTGTTTCTTCTCACCTAAAAAAAATAAAATATAATGTACAGTAATCTTTCAATCAAAACACAACATAGTGGAGACTGCCACTGTTGGTTGTCATTGTTGTTTAACAACTGACACAGGTATTATGGTGATGCTACTGTGCTGCTTAGTTACCCTAAATACATTGTTTCCCTCTATAAATGGCATGTCATATTTTTTTCTTTCTTTCTTTCTTTCTTTCTTTTTTTGAGATTGAGTTTCGCTCTGTCGCCCAGGCTGGAGTGCAGTGGCGATCTCTGCTCACTGCAACCTGCGCCTCCTGTGTCCAAGTGATTCTCCTGCCTCAGCCTCCTGATTCTGGGATTACAGGCACATGCCACTACGCCTGGCTTTTTTTTTTTTTTTTTTTTTTTTTTTGTATTTTTAGTAGAAACAGGGTTTCAGCATGTTGGTCAGGCTGGTCTCGAACTCCTGACTTCATGATCTGCCTGCCTCAGCCTCCCATCGTGCTGGGATTACAGGCATGAGCCACCGCGCCAGGCCGTATTTTTTTTACTGTTAAGAACTTATGTGTGAATAAGTATAAGAAAATGATTGCTTAATGATAGCACATAAATTCACAGTCAGGAATGACAGTAATGCCAAACAACTACAGATTGTCCACATGTCTATAGTGACACTTTTGCTTTCTGATGACTTATGTACACAGATTTTCTTCCAAGCACAAAATTATTTAAAATAGTGTAAAAAATTACCTTCAGGCTATGTGTATAAGGTACATACAAGACATAAGTAAATTTCTTGTATAGGCTTGGGTCCCATCCCCAAGATATCTCATTATGTATATGCAAATATTCCAAAATCAAAAAATAATCCAAAATTCAAAACAGTTCTAGTCCTAAGCATTTCAGATAAGGGATACTCAATCTGTAGTGATGTGCTACAACGTATTAATACATAAATTTAGAAAACATTACACTAAGTGAAAAACAGTCAGACACAAAAGGTTACATATTGTATGATTGCATTATAGAAAACATGAAGAATAGAATAAATCCATAGAGACAAAAAGCAGATCTGGGGAAAAGGGAGGAATGAGGATTAACTGCTTAGTAGGTATGGAGTTTTCATTTCAGATGATGAAAATGTTTTGGAACAAGATAGGTGTGATGGTTGCATAACACCGTGAATGTACTAAATACCACTGACATGTTCATTTTAAAATGAATAATTTTATGTAATATAAATTTTAACTCAATAATTTTCAAAATGTAAAAATAAGTACATATTGACCTGACCTTAGGGCAATGAAGTAAGCAATAAAAAATTCACATTATATGCACTTAAAAAGTATCTGAGAACCCTTAACTCAGTCAAAATTAATATTTCCTCTTATGTGCTCCAACATTACTCCATAAAAATATTCATAATGTTATAGAATATGGAGATATTTTGATGCCTTTTACACTGTCTACCCTTACTCTCCCAAATGTATTTTTCACTTCTACCTTTCTTCTTTCTTAACCTTCTCTTTCCCATCCTCCAATTGTGATTTTATCCAGGGCAGTAACCTTTTACTTTTCATCCTTATATCCTTGGTGCCTAGCACAATGTATATGCTAAATAAATGTGTTAATTGAAAGAAAGAAAAAACAAATTAATAAATGCAAGGTGGATAAGCATGTAAACATCATAGAGGTTGAAGAGCATTATCGAATTATCTTTCGCATCTTGAGTTGGAATTTTTACAACAAGAAATTCCAATCCCAGGTCTTTGACTGATTTTTTAGCATGCCAAGCCCACTGCAATTTTTAAAGACATTTGCAAAATTCTTTTAAAAATTCTGAAATTAAAATTAATTTAAATCATTTAAATTTCTAAATAAATGCATCTTAGTACTTTTTTGGAAGTTAGGGAATATATCAAAATTAAACAAAACAAAATGCCAGTGCAACAAAACAGTCAGAGCTCACTCTATTCACTGGTGCCCATTTAAAAGACAAAGAAATTTAAATATCAACCAAAAAATTATCTTGTTTAATGCCCATCTAATTATGTGTTAAGAGAAATTACTTTGGGTGCTCCAGTGGTACAAGCAGTTAGCACACAGTACGTATACAGCAGTATGTGTGTGAGAAATTATTTTAAACATAAGAATTATCAAAAATTATAATAAGATCATCCCTTTAGCTGAATATTTCCACCAAAAATCAGAAAAATATGCAAGTGATACATTTTGTTTCTTGGATATAGCAATGTACCATCTTGCATAAATGAGATTATTAAAATGATTTTATTTCTCTTACTTTGTTTGATCTTCAGAGGAAAATCTTTAGTCTGAATGTTTTCTTTTACTGTATGTAAAAAGAAAATATGGCTAATTGAATACAAGTAACTGAAACTGAAACTCATATTGAGATCTTAACTCACACCTCAGCAATTTAATTTTTATGTTTCATTTAAGTTTAAGATGAGCTGTCAACTTTTGGATGTCTTGGCATTTACCAGATATATATTTATAATGTGATAAAAATATAAATTGAGATTGAATAATAATAACAATCTCCGGTCCAGTGAATAATAATAACAATCTCTGGTCCAGAGAACTGTAAAAATTTGCCAAGGACTACATAATATGATTATGAGATTCTTTTTATAAAAAGATTTGAAAGAGACAATACAATCTATGCAATGTGTTACATTTGCAGCAGAAAGGCAAAGATAGTTTTCTAAAAAAAAAAAAAAAAAAAAAAAATGTGTTTTTCTGTGAACTTTCAGCCTTTCAAGATCTTCCCTTATCTTTCACATACCAAGTAACATTGAAAACTCAATTTTGAGGATTCACCTCAATTATATGACCTATTTACTGGTGGAACCTTCAAGTCATTGTTGCAGCTATGCATTAAAAGAGAAACAAAGATAATATGTTAGTTTAAAAAGACATATTGTAGGGGCCGGGCGCGGTGGCTCACACCTGTAATCCTAGCACTTTGGAAGGCCTAGGCGGGTGGATCGCGAGGTCAGGAGATGGAGACCATCCTGGCTAACATGGCGAAACCCCGTCTCTATTAAAAATACAAAAAAAAAAAAATTAGCCAGGCGTGGGGGCGGGCACCTGTAGTCCCAGCTACTCGGGAGGCTGAGGCAGGAGAATAGCGTGCACCTAGGAGGCGGAGCTTGCAGTGAGCCGAGATCGCGCCACTGCACTCCAGCCTGGGCGACTGAGCAAAGACTCCGTCTCAAAAAAAAAAAAAAGAAATAAAAGATATACTGTGCAGAAAACCAGGCTTTTGGAATTTTAGTGGAAAAATTCTAAGTGCATTTCCTTAATAAGTTTATACCAGTTAATATAAGCCCAAAGAAAAGTGCCCAGATGATACAAATTTGCAAACATAGCAAAGACAAAGGCAAACTCACTCATTGTGAGATGTTCACCCTTCAGCAATGCCAATCTAAATCCTATATTGCCTTAAGTGTCAATTGAAAAAGTTTACTTACTAAAACCTACTCGGTCCTATAACTGAATTTATTCTTTCTCATCTTGAAGGTACAGTCTTACCACATATTCTAGCAATTGATCATATACTCTCCGGTATTGTCCTAACAACTATTAAATTCATTGAGCTCAGAGATGCATGGTAATTATTTTCTATTCCCATGAGACCTGACATATAGTCAGCAGCTAATAAATATCTGTTGACTGGGAAAAGCATTAACATATTTAAACTTAATACAGATAATTTGGTAGAAATGTCTGCTTGCTTAGGTTTTTCAATGGAAAAAAAAGCTTGTATTTAAAAAGAAAACTATGTCTTTTAAATGTCCAACTAATTCTCCTTACATTCTCTGGGAATGTATTTCCTAGAGGGCTTTTATTTAAATGCACAAAATTTTCAAACATAAATGAACACACACTTTCTCTCTAACATTCATTTACCAGCTTCTTTATGAAGGGTTTACTGCATCTATAATTAGCTCTCTTGGGAGCACTATTGATCAATTGTTTCATATACGGTGTAGCTAACTAGATTTTAAATGGTTTTCAAAACTGTTCAAATGAGCTAAAATACTGATACCTTCCTTCATCATAAGAAAAAGATCAACATTCTTTAGTCTCTCAGTCCTTCAGTTAATAAATACATACATACTAGAAACTTTCAAATATACCTGTGTTGCTTTTAGCCAGCTAATTACTAGACTATATGTACCCTGTTTGTAGATTGACAATTTAAAGCATTTTGAATTAGGATTTCTGTCACTGGCAGAAGTAAAAGGATTGAAACAATATTGATAATGTAAATATTTGTACAGGATTATTGCTTTTAAATTTTAAATGAGTAAACATCTATCCTAATATTCTCCCCTTTTTCCTACCAAATACTGTACTTTAAAATTAAAACATTTTTTAAAGGAAAAGTACTTAATCTACTTGAACACTTCTAGAATGTAAGACTTCAGGGTCCTCAGAGAAGACATCAGAATATTTTTCATACTTGGGCTGTTGCTTCTTCTGAATTGTTGCTAATGAATTTTGTCATGCCAAAAATAAAAACAAAACAAACAATTTCAAAGGTGAAAGCATTTTTATGTATTTGAATCCACTTCAGAACTACAAGTTGAAGTATCTCACTTTCAACAAGTGGCAAGAGGAATACTGCTGAGCTCCTTAGGCATTTTATTTTAGAGTAACCATTCTTAATGATTTAAAGAATATAGCAATATTACCCTATGCAATTTAATCTGTATCAGTAACTGTCAGATACAAGCCACAGCAAAGACCTTTATGTTCAGTTTTTTGTTTGTTTGTTTATTTCTGTTTTTTAGAGACAGGGTTTTGCTATGTTGCCCAGGCTGGAGTGCAGTGGCTATTCACAGGTGTGATCACAGTATATTACAACGTGGAACTCCTGGGCTCAAGCAATCTTCCCATTTCAGCATCCTTAGTAGTTGAAACTACAAGCATGCACCACTGTACTCAGCCTCTACATTCAGTTTTTGTTTGTTTGTTTGTTTGTTTGAGGGGTTTTGTTGTGGTGGTTTTTTTTTTTTTTTTTTGAGACAGAGTCTTGTTCTGTCATCCAGGCTGGAGTATAATAGTGTAATCTCAGCTCACTGCAATCTCTGCCTCCTGGGTTCAAGCAATTCTCCTGCCTCAGTCTCCCTAGTAACTGGGATTACAGGAGCACTCTACCACATCTGGCTAATTTTTTGTATTTTTACTACAGACAGGGTTTTGCCATGTTGGCCAGGCTGGTCTCAAACTCCTGACCTCAAGTGATCCACCCACTTTGGCCTCCCAAAGTGCTGGGATTACAGGCGTGAGCCACTGTGCCCAGTCCGACATTCAGTTTTTTTAAACAACTGTTTTCATGAATATATTACGGATTACTTTGATCTGGATGAAAATTATTTTGAAACATAATCAAACGCACAAGTACCTATAAATGTTTATTCTTTGTTCCAGTTACTTCTGAACTTACAGTGTCAGTATTATACTGTTTAAAATAAATGTATCATTTATACTTTGCTTATAATCGAAAAAACTTTTATTTTCTATTACTGTAGCAAAAGGAAAACTAAAATACTGAGAAGATACGCATTTTAACATATTATTTATTTACTTAATCTCAAACAAAACTATTATAATTATATTGTCTTAAATGTCCAGACATTGAATTGTGCTTCTAAAATTAACTGACATTTTAGAATCCCAAGATTTTCATGAGTATGTCATAGTAATGTTATAGTTACAGCAACTGATTGCACTTCAAAAAAAAATCTAAGAAATACTTGAAGCCATAATGCTTAATTTATTTTTTAAACAGAAAACCTATACAGACAAAAATGACTAATATTTCTCAACACTTAACAAAAGTTAGCCTTTTCAAAAGACAACACTGTAATCTGATTAATGTTAAACTCAGCTGTATTTATACAACTACAATGTAAAATCAAGTCTTTTCAGTTGCAAGACTTCTCATCTCTTCACTTGCCATCTAAATTGTACTCTGGTAACTTTAATAGAGCATGTAGTTTGATCCTTTTAACTAATTAGTGGATCTGCAAACAGGAAGTCAGGCCATTGCAATTACTGTCCACATATTCATTTATATCAAATACTCTACAGGTCAACCTAACCATTTTTATTTCACAAAAGGCTATTTTTTTCTTATTCATAATGTCTTTCTGGAAATTATCAACTACCCTAGCATTAACATAATGGCCATTTGTACTTGTTGAAGAAATAAAAGGTAATAGAATTTGGCTTAAACAAGCAGAGATAAAGCAGATAGCCCACAAACTAATGATTTCTGCAACTTTCTTTAAACCACTCTAATTCTGTCTCTATCTTTTATATAAAAGTCTGATCATATATATATTTAATTCCATTCTTTAAAATTTCAGTAGACAACTTCAGTGCTAACCTACCACTGCCCTGTCAGGAAATCTTTGATGTCACAGTATAATAGCTCCTGAAAGAACAGCACTAATACTTAATGTAACATGAAACCAGGGCTCTGCAATGGGGCTGTCTGCTGTCAGGAACAAACAATTTCACCACTGTTCCTCAGAAGTGACAAGGTTGGGACCTATGTGTACAGTATCCGTCTCTACCAACAGACATTTATTTTTGTTAGGAATTAAGAGGGCCAGCTTCATTTAAATACGCCAATCTCTATTTTGACAATGATAATGACAGAATAAATTATATTTTTAAGTAAAACAATGCACACAACTCAGTTTTCCCCTGGAGCCCATATGTTACGCACTTAATAAGGCCTTTGATGTTTAAAAAGAATAGGCCAAATGGAAATGGTTAAACTTACTACTAAGAGCCAATTCATGCATTATTTCAGTATTTCAGAACTCACACCAAATATTTATGTTTCAAAGACTCTTAAAACATATTTGAGTTGGAAATTACTATGCAGGATATATATGTGTGTGTGTGTGTGCGCGCACGTGCGCGCACATGTGTGTGTGTGTTACCAAAATATCTGCTTAAAGCTAACCATTTCAGGGGGAAAAAAATCTATCAATAGTGGGGAAAAAAGGAAACTAAAATAGTGGCTGTGCAGAGACTCAATAAAACAACCAATACATAAATTTGTTTTTTAACCTATTAACCAATTGAAAATATGGCAATTTCCAGACTTGTATAACACTATGAGGGAACAAAACTATTACTATTTAATGAATATTTGATCAAATATCTTTTAGTGTTATCTGTTATGAAACACTGAAGCACGTTTGTTCCTCTTCTGAATCCTTAAGCTATTGTTTGTATTGTTCACTTAGTAAGTAACTTTTGACTTCTCTGTTACTACTGTCTTGAACTGTTAAATTTGCTTAATGTTGGTGTTGTATAAGAAAAATTAAAAGCTTTATTAGGAGATGTTAAAGAAGACTAAAATAACTGGAGAGAGAAAGTATGTTAATGCATTGAAAGATTCTATGTTATCAAAGCATCATTTCCATAAAAATTTACTAATAGATTAAATGCAAACTAAATTGAAAATCCCAATAGGTCTTTTCATGTGTGTGGAACTCAACAAGTTAATTCTAAATTTTTATGGAAATGCAAAGGGCCAAAAAGTATCAAGACACTTGAAAAATAAGAATAAGGTGGCAGGACCTATTCTACAAGATAACAAAACTTATTATAAAGTAAATATAATTAAGTCAGGGTTGTTTGCAAGGATTGACAAACACATCAAGAGAACATAATAAAGAACCCCCAAACAAAACCATGTTTATATAGGCATTTGACATACGACAAAGGTAACCCTCTGGAGCAGTCAAGAAAAGAGATTTTAATAAATTATCTGGGATAGCTGGACATCCATAAGAGGAGAAAAAGAAACTACACCCCTACTTTGGACAATATACCAAAACAAGTGTATTAAAGGTCAATTGAAAGTCACTGGAGATTATCTTCATGACCTCAGATAGGAAATAATTTCCTAAACAGCACAGGAAAAGCATTAACCAAAAAAGAAAAGATCAATAAATATTCAACTATATTTAAAATGAGAATATCTGTTCATCAAAAGATTCCATAAAGTGAAAAGACAAGTCAAAGTGGAGGAAGATATCTGCAATACATGTAAACAACAATTCATATACAGAATTGTACAGAATTTATATACAGATTTGTAGAAAACTACAAATTATTTTTTTTTAAAAAAAGACCCTGTAATCCCAGCACTTTGGGAGGCTAAGGTGGGCGGATCACAAGGTCAAGAGTTTGAGACCAACCTAGCAACATGGTGAAACCTCATCTCTACTAAAAATACAAAAATTAGCCAGGCATGGTGGCACATGCCTATAATCTCAGCCACTCAGGAGGCTGAGGCAAGAGAATCACTTGAACCCAGGAGGCAGAGTTTGCAGTGAGCCCAGATTGCACCACTGCACTCTAGCCTGGGCAACAGAGTGAGACTCTGTCTCAAAAAAAAAAAAGACAATGACCCAATAGAAAAATGGGCAAAAGACTTGAACAGGCATATCACAACGGAAGAAATTTACCTAATCAATAGCTTATTTAAAAAGTGGTTAATATCACTAGTAATTAGGAATGCAAATTTAAACCATAATAAGATAACATTTAATACTCAGCAGACTGGCAGAAATTAAAAGTCTGACAACATCAATTGTTAGCAACAATGCTGAATACCAAGAATGTTAATAGGCTGTTGGTAACACTATAAATAAACACTTTTAGAAGACTTTCACATTATCTAGAAAAGATGAAGACAGGCATATCCTCTGACTCAACAATTCCATTCCTGCATAATAGCCTACAGAAACTCGTACACATGGGCACCAAGAATGAATATATGCACAAAAAGGTTTATAGCAGCATTGTTCATAATAACCAGCAACTGGAAATAGTCCAAATGCCCAGTAAAAATAAAGAGGATAAACAATTCTGATATTCACACAATAAAAATCAAATGAATGAAGTAGGTCTTCATGATAATGATACAGTTTGGCAAAAATTAGAACATACACAAAAAATAGATTCTGCATGATTTCATTTATAAAATGCATAAAAACAGGCAAAATCGAACTATATTGTTTAGAGATGCATTCATAGGCAGTAAAACTATAAAGTAAAGAAAGCAACTAACATTAAATACAGAATGGTACCAACAGGGAGTATGGGGTTGTAATTGGGAAGGAAAACAAGTGGCTTCTGGGAAAATATCAGTGTTCTATTTTTTTTTTTTACCTCAGTGTTGGTTGGTTACATAGGATTCACTTATAACTATTAGTTACACATATATAATCCATATTTTAAATACCTTGTATGTTTATATTTCAATTTCAAAAATAAAAAACAAATCTACCTCAGAGTTACTGTGAATGTAAGTGAAATAATGTATATGCAAAGGTCTTTGAAAACCACAATCACACACACACTCAGTTTTAAAAGTTAAAGACTGGAAACATACCCATTCATAAACCAAATAAGCAATAGCCCACATGATATAAAATCCCACTACCTCAAAAACACATGTTGTCATAGTAATAAGATACATCTTCTGTAATATCATAAAACAATGTTGTCATCATAATAAGATATATCTTCTACAATATCATAAAATGATGTTTAACATTATTCTTTTAGAGATTCATTCCTTTGGATTAAAACATTATCCTTTTTTAAACATGCCTTCTGAGAAAATATACTAAGCTGAGAGCTAAAACTATAAGGGATTGTTAAGGGAACTATAATATGAAGACTTGGAGTTTTTCAGATTTAGAATAAATATATTTCATGTCTCCTTACAACACTCCTAAGTGAAAGTTCTTTATCCCCATTTAATAGCCCCTATATGATATGACAGATATTACAGATCAGATAGCTTTGTTTAAAAACGAAAGAGAAAAGTTTTCAAAATATAAATAACTGGGCATGGTGGCGTGTGCCTGTAGTCACAGCTACTCAGGAGGCTGACATGGGAGGATCACTTGAGCCCAGAAGTTCTGGACTGTAGTGTGATATGCCAATTTGGTATCTGCACTAAGTTTGGCATCAATATGGTAATCTGCTGGGAGGGGGAGACCAACAGGTTTCCTAAGGAAGGGTGAACCGGTCCAGGTTGGAAATGGAGCAGGTCAGAACTCCCATGCTGATCAAAATATAAATAACGAATGAAAATTAACTTCAGAAAGTTAAAGGAAGAAAGGAATTGAAGGAGTCAGTAATTTATTTTTACTGATTCATAGTTTTAAAAATTGAACCTCACATACATGCAAATCCCATGTTCAAATGTACACACACACGTACATTATTTCATGTATGAAATTGGTAAGCAAAAAGGGCATGGCTAAAGAAATACTTAACTTCATTATGCTTTATAAAAATAATTTGAGTATGTACTGCTTTTCACTACAATAAAATATATCTTTCTTCATTTTCCTTCTTTCTATCAAAGACTTCTTTGTCATATGTCCTATTTCAGAGAGAGTCATATCTCAGCTAGTAGGAGTGAAATTGTGTCATATAGTAATGCTGTGTCTTACATTTTGAGAAACTGATACTGGTTTCTAAAGCGGCTGCACCATTTTATATTCTCGTGAGCAATTTATGAGGGTTCCAATTTCCAATGAATATTCCACCTTTTTCAACATATTTTAGTATCTGGGTTTGTTGATTTGTTCGTTTACTATAGCCTCCCTAGTATGTGTGAAGTAGTTACTCATTGTGATTTTGATTTATATTTCCTTAATGTCTAAATATATCATATATTTTTTGTGCTTATTGTCCATTTGTAAATCTTATTTGGAGAAACACTGATTCAAATCCTTTGCTCTTTTTAAAATTTGGGTATTTGCCTTTTATTGTTGAGTTGTAATAGTTCTTAATATATTCTGGATTCAAGTCGTTTATTAGAATTATGATTTGCAAATATTTTCTCCCACTCCATGGGTTGTCTTTTAACTTTCTTGATGGTTTCCTTTGAGTCACAAAGTTTTACATTTTGATGTCCAGTTCATCTTTTCTCTTTTCATTTGTGCCTTTGATGTCATATCTAAGAAACTACTACCTATCCAAGATGATGAAAATGTATTCCTATGTTTTCTTCTATAAGTTTTATAGTTTTATCTCTCACATGTAGGTCTTTAATTCATTTTGGGTTAAGTTTTATATGGTGTGAGGTAGGGGTTCAACTTTATTCTTTTGCATGGGGATACCTAGTTGTCTTGGCACCATTTGTTGAAAAGACTATTATTTTCCCACTGAATTGTCTTGCTTGAACCCTTGTCGAAAATAGCGTTACTGTTTTTAAGAAGTGATTTACCTGTAACTGGGAATTTTGAAATATGGCGACTTGTCTATGAGCACACTTTGAAAAGATTTCAGAATCACTATATTAATCATTCAAATTGCATGTAGAGATTTTTTTAATCATATTTTTTCTATCTTTGAACTTCACTACTTAGCAATTGAAACCAATTTTATGATAGCCTGAAGTTGCTGACTACTACTGGCCATGAAGCCTTCTCTATATTTCAGTTTCCTCCTTTATAAAGTGAAATGATTGGGCTAGATTATGTTTGATTGTTTTTCCCCCAAAGTTTACCCCGCTGTCAAGTTGTTGTAAGGCAAAGAGGAAGGAGTGAGCTGAGAGTGCTGAAGGAACCGTCACAGTTCCTTCAAAGAATTCAACTTTGTTAGATTTCCTTTTTTAAAATTTGCTTTAAAAATTAGTTCCTCTGCTTAAAATACAAAGTTAGAAAACTACAGAATTCTACGGCTCCTGAAAAGAAAGAGGAGTGTGGAGAAATATTAGAGATATGAAGACAAAGACAAATAAGATTCAAGATTGTGTCCTGAATAAAACACAATGAGAGATCCTAAGCAGTGAGGAATTACAGCATGAGTAGCAAGGCACCAGAACAGAGGACAGGAAACTACAAATTGAAAGGGAAAGTTTGAAGAGTAAGAAGACTTTCATTTAATGTTTTTTGTTTTGGTTTCCAAAATAGCTTTAAAAAGCTTGTTTCTTTGGAATTTTCAGCTCTCCTCTGAAACAAAATATGGAAATATTCTAATTTAACCAAAGTTTGTTTGAGCTGTGATTCTATTATCCCAAATCCAATGACAACCATACTAGTTAGTTTCAGAAATCAGCTAGCTACATTAATTCACCACATTTAAATATGCTTTTTAATACTTCTGCTCAGTAAATGCATATAAATGTGAACACAGAGCAATACTCTTGGAAATCAATTCCACAATAAAAATATATACATAGCCCTTTTAGAATTCAAAAGATATTTTTCTCTTCTTTTAAATGCTTTACTTATCTTATTAATTAAAATTTTATTAACATAGAATATAAAAACAGTGAAATACACTAATCCTAAATTCAGTCCATCAAAGTATTTGATGAGTTTTTACATACGTATTCTCCCATATAATCACCACCCAGACCAAGCTATAAACATCCCCAGTACTCCAGAAGGTTCTCACATTCCTCTTCCCAATTAATTACCCATCCAAAGATAACCACTATTCTGACTTCTATCATTGTAAAGTAGTTATGCCTGAACTTAATAAATGAAATCACAGTACATACTCTATCTTTACCTTCTACCTTCCTCTAATCTTTTGCTGTTTCTCTCTTTACTTCTCTATGCTCCATATAATGTCTGTGAGAATCATCTATGTTATTACAAATATCAGGTTTTTATTGATGAATAGTCTTCCACTGAGTAAGTATACCACAATTAATGTACTCTCCTGTTGTGGACATATGGGTTGTTTACAGTTTGTGCCTACTACAAACAAAATTGCTACGAACAAGCTGTGCATGTCTTTTGGTGGACAAATACAATCATTTATCTTAGGTATATACCTGGAATTATAATTTCTGGTCACAGAATAGGCATATGTTTAACTTTAGTAAATACTGCCAGACAGTTTTCAAAATCAGTTATAACAATTTATACTCCCACCAGCAGTGTATGAGTGTTCCAGTTATTATTTGCCCTCACCAACACACACGGCATTGTCAGTCTTTTTAATTTTAGCCTAAATGCTCTATTCGTTAATTTTATAAACCTGTAACTTTACTAATTATAAAACAGAATATATATTACCCTTCTGTCCTCTAACTCTTAGCTACTTAAAGTGTGGTTACAGCCAGCAGCACTGGTGAAAAGCAGTAAAGACATTACCTGGGTCATTGATTCCTATGCCCCACCACAAACCTATGGAATTTGAATCCACATTCTAATTAAGATCCCCAGGTGATTTGCATCCTGCTAAAATATAAGAAGCACTTCTCTGGTTGATACAATTTATAAATTTCTAGAATGATTAAAATGTCCTCTAAAAATCTTTCCAATAGACTCTACTAATGAGCAAGATATGTTCTAGTAATATATTCTTTATATAAATTCAATTACCAGGACAAGACTCTAAAATGCATAAATGAGCATGTACAAGGTACAAGGTAAATAGGTAATGTTTAGGCCCAAATATAGGTTCACAAAATAAAAAAAAAAAATTTAAAAAAAAGGTCCCTTTTGCCTCTTTCTCAGAAATACTTTTTGGAAAATAAATCGTTCTACCAAAAAGACATATCCACTCGTATGTTCGTCGCAGCACTATTCACAATAGCAAAGACATAAAATCAACCTAGGTGTCCATCAATGGTAGATTGGATAAAGAAAATGTGTTTCATCTGCAAAAGAAACTATCGTCAGAGTGAACAGGCAATCTGCAGAACGGGAGAAAATTTTTTCAATCTACCCATCTGACAAACGTCTAATATCCAGAATCTACAAGGAACTCAAACAAATTTACAAGAATAAAAAAATTCCATCAAAATCAAAAAGTGGGCGAAGGATATGAACAGACACTTCTCAAAAGAAGACATTTATGTGGCCAACAAACATATGAAAAAAAAAAGCTCAACATCACTGATAATTAGAGAAATACAAATCAAAACCACAATGAGATACCATCTCACCCTAGTCAGAATAGCGATTCTTAAAAAGTCAAGAATGCTGATGCTGGCAAGGCTGTGGGGAAATAGGAATGCTTTTACAACCACTGTGGAAGACAGTGTGGCGATTCCACAAGGATCTAGAACCAGAAATACCATTTGACCCAACAATCCCATTACTGGGTATACAACCAAAGGAATATAAATCATTCTATTATAAAAATACATGCACACCTATGTTTATTGCAGCACTATTTATAATAGCAAGGACATGGAACCAATCCAAATGCCCATCAATGATAGGCTGGATAAAGAAAATGTGGTACATATATACCATGAAATACTATGCAGCCATAAAAAGGAATGAGATCATGTCCTTTGCAGGGACATGGATGAAGCTGGAAGCCATCACCTTCAGCAAATGAACACAGGAACAGAAAACCAAACACCACATGTTCTCTCACTTACAAGTGGCAGTTGAACAATGAGAACACATGGACACAGGGAGGGGAACAACACACACCAGGGCCTGTGGAGGAGGGGAGGGGAGGGAGAGCATCAGGACAAATAGCTAATGTATGAAGGGCTGAAAACCTAGATGATGGGTTGATAGGTACAGCAAACTACCATGGCACACATATACCTATGTAACAAACCTGCATGTTCTGCACATGTCTCCAAGAACTTAGTGTAAAATAAAATTTTTAAATGTGGTACATATACCTCATGGAATACCATAATACTATACAGCCATAAAAATGAAAGATGGCCAGGCGCAATGGCTCACGCCTGTAATCCCAGCACTTTGGGAGACTGAGGCGGGTGGATCAAGAGGTCAGGAGTTCAAGACCAACCTGGCCAAGATGATGAAACCCTGTCTCTACTAAAAATACAAAAATTAGCCGGGCGTGGTGGCACATGCCTGTAATCTCAGGTACTCAGGAGGCTGAGGCAGATAATTGCTTAAACCCGGAAGGCGGAGGTTGCAGTGAACCAAGATCACGCCACTGCACTCTGGCCTGGGCGACAGAGCAAGACTCTGTCTCAAAAAAAAGAAAAGAATGAAATCATGTCCTTTGCAACAACATGGATGCAGCTGGAGGTCATTATCCTAACCAAATTAACACAGGAACAGAAAACTAAATACCACATGTTCCCATTTATATGGGGGAGCCAAACATTGGGTGAACATGGACACAAAGATTGAAACAATAAATACCAGGGACTACCTGGGGAGGAAGTAAGGGGGCAAAGACTGAAAAACTACCTACTGGGTACTGTACTCAGCACCTGGATGACAAGATTAATCATACCCCAAACCTCAGCATCACACTATCTTCATGTGTATCCCTTGAATCTAAAGTAAAAGTTTAATTTATTTTTAAAAAGTACTTTTTTGTTGGATGAGTGATACATTAGAAATAACATATCTGGATTTCAGCAAAACACTTGACATATGGTCTCAAATATCTTTACTGTATATATACTATACATTTTTATCTTTACTATATATATTTTTATCTTTACTGTATATATACTATATAAATACTATTTGTTTTAATTACCCTTTGTATCTTTAGCATCTATCTGGCATAGAAAATAAATGTTTGTTGAATTTAATTAATCAAGCCTTGTGGATATATGAACAAATGCAAGCTAATGTTAGCATGCTCAACAAAGTTTCTAATAATATGTAGAGTGACAGAATTAGGACCCCAAAAGATCTCAGAAAAATAAAAACCATAAAGAATAAGAAAGAGAATATAACCACAGATACAAAAAAAGAAGAAAAGAAAATAATAGGTCAACTATGTGCCAATATATTTTTTAAATCTAGATAAAATAGTTGGTTTCCCAGCAAAATATAATTGCCAACTGTCTCAAGAAAGAATAGAAAATATGAATAGACCAATAAAATATTGTTAAATATCTCCCTCTTTAAAAAGTATGAAGATCAAATGGTTTTATAGGTAAGATTTTTTAACCCTTAAGAACTGACAAATCCTATGATCTCCAAATTATTCCAGAGCATAGACAAAAATGGAAGCTTGCTATTCATTTTACAAAGATGGCAAGATGCTACTATCAAAACCCTTATAAAGATAGCACCAAAATAAATGAATACAGTTTCATATATACAAAATTCAAATGCAGCAATATGATTATATATGTGTATATACATATACTATAACCAAGTAGCTTATTTGAGGAATACAAAGATAATTAAGCACTAGAAAATCTATCAACATTTACACAATATTAACAAAAATAAGGAGTAAAAATATGATTTGATAAATGCCAAAAATACTTGATGAAATTTTTAAGGCATACTAACCCAAATATCTTAATAAAGAATGATCAAATTAATCTAATCAGAGAAAATGTATCCAGAATAAGTGCATGCTCCTGTGCTTGGGTCCTAAACAACCAGCAGCTCAAGTACAGGATGAGAACATGATAAACAAAAGGCTTGTGAATTTTAGTTGGCAGTAAGCTTAATAAGTCAACAATGCAATGTGGCTTCCATAAAAATTTAGAATCTTTTAAGAGAAGAATGTTATCTAGGACAAAAGAGATAATAATTACATAACATTATGTAGTGGTTATACTTACATGTTTAAATCCTGACCATTATGTTTACATATCATCTTAAGAAAATTACTTAATGCCTAAGTGTCAGTTTACTCATCCATAAATTGGAAATAATATGTACTTCACAGGGGTAAGGTAAGCCTTAGATAATGCTTGGCACATAATATGTTCAATATATAAAATAAAGCTTTTGTATTATTTTTCAATTGACATATAATAATTGTACATGTTTGCGAGGTACATAGTGATATTCTGATACATGTGTGCAATGTGTAATGATCAAAATCATGGTAATGTCCATCACCTCAAATATTTATCATTTGTTTTGGGAGCATTCAATCCTCTCTTCTAGCTATTTGAAAATATATAATAAATTACTGTTAGCTGTAGTCACCATGCAGTGCTGCAGAACACTAGAACTTATTCCTTCTATCTAGCTATAATTTTATATCTGTTAACCAACCTCTCCTATCCCCTCTGCTCCTCTATCCTTCTCAGCCTCTAGTAACCACTATTCTACTGTCTACTTTTATGAGATAAACTTTTTCAGCTTCCATATATGAGTGAGAACACATAAGACAGGATTTCATTCTTTTTATGGAGGAATAATATTTCATTGTATATATATACACACTACATTTTCTTTATCTATTTTATCTGCTGGTAGACACTTAGGTTGATTCCACGTTACTGTGAAAAGTGCTGTAATAAACATGAGAGCGCAGATAGCTCTTCCATATACTGATTCCCTTTCCTTTGGATAGATACCAAACAATGGAATTGCCGGATCATATGGCAGTTCTATTTTTTAGTTTTTTGAGGATCCTCCATACTGTTTTCCATAATGGCTGTACTAATGTACATTCCTACCAATAGTATATAAGAGGTCCTTTTCTCTGCATTCTCATCAGCATTTTTTTTTTGTCTTTTTGATTATAGCCATACTAACTGGGGTGAGATAATATCACCTTGTGGTTTTGATTTGTATTTCCCTGATGATTACTCATGTTGAGCATTTTATAAGACAAAACTTTTTAGCCAAGTTATCCAAGCATTCTTTCATTCTAAATACCTATTAGGTACCTGGCACTGCTCCAGTCACTTTTTAGTTTAATTTTTATTAAACAAGGACCAAACAGACAAAATTCCTGTCCACATGAAGCTTACATTCTGGTGGAAAGGAGGAGGTAATTCCCTATTGTTGCTCCCCCAGCATGGACTGGACCATCACTTAAATGGAATCACACCACAAAAAAGGGAACTGGAACACCCTTTCAATTCTAAAGTTCCACAATGCAAAGACTGTGAGTTTATGATTTGAGGTACAAATACCCAAAATGCATTCCCAAGCTCTAATAGATCCATGAAAGGCTTGTAACAAGTACCATACCACTACCATCTCCTCCAGTATCATCATCATGACATTGCTGCCTACAGGCAGCCCCTTTGACTTTACAGCTGCCCTCTCAGATAGCATATCATCTATCCCTTTGGATGGTGAACACATAGATGCCCCCACTGCTACAGCTACTGTCCTTTCTCCACTGCTGCCTTCACCAGGAAAACAGTATGGAATGATTAGTAAAAGAGTTTAGCTATTGTCATGACACAAACCTGGGTTCAAATCCTACAGTCTGCTGCCTCCAATAAGGAACCTTCTGGGATGAGCCTGTAATTCCTGGCCATGTTGGGCTGAAGCTAAGCCCCTCCTGAGACACTGGGGTCCACATCAAAAAAGCTTGACAGCAACAGAGGGTTACCAACTCAATATCATAGTGGCCTTCACCCATAGCCTTCTACGGCCTAGAAATCTAGTCTGCAATCACTGGCCAAGCCAGGCTGCACCAGGCCTGCCCTGGGAAATGCCTCCTGGGTCAAGCATCCTGTTTGCTAGCTGCCACCTCTTTAAACTCTGTCACTACTTCTTCAGTTATTGCTGCATCACAAATCTAGCCCTGAGAAAATTCATATCCAAATTCACTCTGTGCCCAAATCAACTAGTCTCCACAAATTATGAAACTCAAAAATGAAGAGGTTATAATAAAGGAATTTTAGTTCCAATAGATCTGTTGATTTGCAGTTGAAGTGGTTCTCAAAGTACCTATTACTACAGAACAGCTAGAATTATCTCAAAGGTACTCGAGAGTCCCTGTGTTGGGGAAATTGTAAGATTAGTTCACATTACATTTCAGTAGTATTCATTTTTACCCCTTAAATAAAGTATTTTGACTAATATACTCCTTACTTTGGGCTGAATTCTTCTTTTAAAGACATTTGTTTTAATAATAGGTAATGCTTATATGGCACCTATTCTTATGTGTGCCAAGCACTGTTCTATGCACTTATACGTACTCATTTAACCCTTAAAACAACCCTAAGAAGTAGGTACTGTTTTACAGGTAAGGAAACTGAGGCCTAAAGAGATTAAAACAATAGGCCAAAGTTCATACTGTTAGAAAGTGATAGAGTATGCTTTTTACCACAAACTCATTTCATCCCAAGCTAACTCTCGAGTACTGTACAGGTTAGAGAAATAAAATTAGAGTCAGCATGGGATTTCTACTCTTCAAGATGCTTGACAAAGAATACTAAAAACAGGTTTTAAAACACAGTGTTAGTGGGGTGGGGGAGTCAACAAAGACTCAAGGGAGAATTTTTTTCTTTTTACTTTTTATTTTTCTTTTTTTGAGACAGGGTCTCACTCTGTCTTGCTACAGCCAGGACCTTCCAGGCTCAAGTGGTCCTCCCACCTCAACCTCCGGAGTAGCTGGAACTACAGGCACATGCCACCACACCTGGCTAATTTTACTATTTTTGTAAAGACAGGGTTTTGCCATATTTCCCAGGCTGGTCTTGAACTCCTGGGCTTAAGCAATCTGCCTGCCTCAGCCTCCCAAAGTGCTGAGATTGCAGGCATGAGCCACTATGCCCAGCTGAGAATATTTTAAACTTTGGGGACAAGGAAAGATTCAAAGCTTCAGTCTTTTCAATAGTACCTTGCTCTAAAATTGAAATCTATGCAATAACCTTCAGGCTGGAATGATTACTAAGTGCTTAAAAAGAATTTAAGCATCTATATCTAAAAAGAAATTTTAAAAGGCCCAGGTCTTGCTTAATGGCTGCTCACTGTCTACTGCAATAAATCACTTTTCATGTAATAAAATACCAACTGAGAGATAACTGGCCTCAGTGGTCACCCTGTACATTGCTGAAACAGGGAAAAAAATAACATAAATAACACAAATTCAGAAAGAAGTTTAGAGGTAATAAGAGGTGGGGAGAAATTAAAGAGAAAAGGAAAGAGAACAAGTGTGTCTGTCTAAGTACAGAGAGAGATCTACTACTGGATACAATAAATATCAGAGATGGCGTGTCTAAAAGCCAAGGGCCAATCATCAGTGACCTTCAAGAACTTACTTAGGCAACACAGTACTCTCCCTTAGCAGGAGCAGAGCCTTAGAAGAAAAAAGATAGCCTGGGCAAGATAGTGAGATCACCGGTCTCTAAAAATAAAAATAAAATATTTTTGATTAGCTGGACATGGTGGTGTTCACCTACAGTCCTAGCCACTCCAGAGGACGAGGTGGGAGGATCCTTTGAGCCCAAGAGTTCAAGAATGCAGTAAGCTGTAATCACACCACTGCGCTCCAGTCTGGGTGAGACAGTGAGAGACTGTCTCTAAAAATAAGAAAAAGAAAAAAGATAATGAGTCATCAAATAGAAATGAATTATCTAACTGGTCCAAAGGAAAGATAATTTCAGAATTTCTTTATGTGAATGTGAAGCTCATAGAAGTACGGACAGTCCTTACTTTGCATTATACCATGATAACTGAAACTAGTGCATAGTGCAGCCGTGTCCCCACTTTGCATGATTCTGTAATAACTGAAATCAAACCATGACATGAGAATTGTGTCAAGTTGGGATCAGAGCTATACAAAGTAAGGACAGGGTTATGATGTACAAGACTTTCAGTTAACACCATGCCATACAAAGCAACGACTGCCTTAATAACCACACCTGCTGAAATGCAACACCACGTAATAATATGTTCAGTACGTTATTATCCCTATTATCCAAGCTCCTTATTATCTGGTCTGTAGATTACCTGGGGAAAATCTCTTAGCTTAACTTGCATGTTACAGGGAGCTGCATTTATATGGCAGAAATACCATAGAACTTCAAGGCAGGATATCTAGGTTTAGATTTGGTTCTGCCATTTAATGGCTATGTAAACTTGGGCATGTCATTTTTCCTTTCTAAACCTTAAGCTCCTTTTCTATAAAACTAAAATAATGACATCTACCTCCCAGGGCTGTTGTGTAGATTAAATAATAAAATAATAATCACTAATGTTTAATGAGAGCTTACAACATATCAAGTACTCTTCCAAGTGTATTAGCTTAATAAAACCTCTCAAAAATTATTATATAGGTACTATTATTATCATCATCTTATGAAAGCATCCAGAAATATGTCTATATGTGGTAACTGCTCAATATATGTTTGGTGATATGCATCCAGTTCATTAACCAATATTATCTCCATCCATAAAAATAGACACTGAAAAGAAAGTGAGAAAATCAGAAATCTGTTCATTTATTAAATGCTTCAAAAAACTGATGTAAGAAGAGAACTAAGTTGTTAATGAAAATAGGGTTTTTTTAATTCCTAGAGATTCCTTTATCCTCCTTCTCTTGAGTGCTAGTTGCACTCTAAGATTCTGGAAGAGGTTAACTAACAGACTTCAAAGACAGCCAACTCTGCTGGTGACAGAAACCATACTCAAAAAACCTGGCACTGGCCACTACTGCCAGTCCAGCCAAACACACGCAATGAATTGATGGCTGTGTCCCAATCCCCTGCCTATTTCATCCAGCCCAACTTCCTTCACAGGCACAACCCTCCAGATGCTAATACTTCCTTCCTTTCTAAAGTTCTCATTAGACACTTTGAGTTAGAAAGCAAGAGCACTCTCCAGGAGCACACTATGGAAATATACTCTATGAAAAGCTGTATGGAAAAGTGAAGGGAAGCAGCTAGAAATGGTGTATCATTTTTGCTCATGAGTCTACTAGCATGAATTCATATATTAAATTAAATTCCTAGCATTTGTCACTTTAGAAGGCACAGTGGACATGGTGCTTGAAAGTTCTATATTAAGGGGAAGCACAGAACACTATCCCAGATGGGTATCAGCAGGGTGTCAGAGCTCAAACCTCTTTGGAGATCATCAGACTTCCCAATCACCAACAAAAGAATTAATTCCTAGAGAGAAGTGACTTAGCCAAAGTCACCCAAAGTTTATTGGTAGAGCTGAAGCTCCCAAACTGGACTTTTGCTGCTATACCAGATTGCCCAGGAAATATACCAACGAGTTAGAGAAAAGAAGAAAAGAGAGTAATGATAATAATGCTTGCCTACAGCCATCCCTAACTGCTGCCTTACTGTGCTTTCCCAGCTTCTGCCCTGATTTTATCTAAATCCAAGGAAGGCTGGGTGCAGAAACAACAAAGAGCCCCAGACACTCAGGAGAGTAGTAATTCTCCACTTGACCCCCTCTCCTGAACATGATAAATACACTTAACTATGGAACTTTACTGACCCCCTCACACCAACAAAATGACTCAAACTGCTTTGCCTTAAAGAATAAAAGATGGGTTAAATCTGCTTCCTCTCTCATATTAAAAATGTCACACTAGGCCAGGCACCATGGCTTAAGCCTATAATCCCAGCATTTTGGGAGGCTGAAGCAGGAGGATTACTTGAGGTCAGGAGTTCAACACCAGCCTGGGCGTCATAGCAAGACACTGTCTCTTTTTTAAAAATTAAAAAATTAGCACAGCATTGGTGGCCTATAATCCCAGCACTTTGGGAGGCTGAGGCAGGAGGATCACTTGAGCCCAGGAGTTTGAAGCTGAGTGAGCTATGATTGTGCCACTGCACTCCAGCCTCAGTGACAGAGTGAGACCAATCCCCTCCCAAGAAAAAAATATATATATACCATACTACTGCTTCCTGAACCTCAACACTGATCAATCTGTAGTTCCACTTCCTGTCCCAGGTTTCCAGTTATGGCTACATTCTTCAGAGGGACTCTGTCCCAGAAGAGTGTCATCTGGAGACCATGCATCTCCTCCTTGACTCATCATGCCCTCACCTCTCTTTCCCACTCTTTTCTATTTCAGTAGTCTCCAAAGTGCGTACATACACCCTAGGAGTATACTACATAAATATACTGTGGTATATTTATTTGTTTTAAATGTAAGAAAAACTAATGCTTACCTAGATTTAAATACAGATTGACAGATTGAGTCTATATGTCTTAATGTGCAACACCCAATATCAGAAGTATCCTGGGTAAAGAAGAATGGTTGTAAATAATATAATCTAGTTTTTTACTACATTAACCCTGAACAGATGTCCAAGTGGTTTAAAATGATTCTTCCAAAAAAACTATAGCTTAAGGATAATATTAATAATGTAGGCCTTAATGATAACAAGACCGTGACCAAGCTGACATTTGTACTAGTAGTAGTAGCTCAATAGCAGGCACATTACAGGATAGAAACAATGATGACCCATGCATATCTCACAAAAAAATAGGCCGAAATTTGTTTTATCATCAAGAATACAATTTGAGATAGAGATTTATATCTAGTATCATTAACAGTATACTTTGCCCTATTGTACTTTCAGATGTTAAACAATATGAACCCTTTACAATCAGCAAGACATTTAAATACTAAGCACATCGATATAAATGTATATTGCTGCAATTTTTCCAACAATGTTTAAAATCATACAATGCTCAATCAGTACTTTACAAAATTTCACCAAACATAAAGTTAAATGTTTTGAAACCTCTTTGAAGTTCTTTTATAAAAGATAAAAAGCTACATGCTATCAGAAGAGCACTTGTTCTTCCTGCTGCTATAAAAAAAAAAGGTTAAAATAATACACAAAAAATAACATGACAACAAACTTAAATTCAGTCCCTTAACTAAAAATCAGTGCTGCGTAATGCAAAACTCTGGAGTCACCATTTACCTAGAATGCAGTGTGAATGATGTCTTCTGGCATTGTATAGTTGGTACTGCCAAAATGTTGAAAGACATAGAAAACTTGGCTGCAGATTTGCAAAAAGAAATGTCATGTAGGATGCTTGCTTTTCAGATGAATGAATGTACATATTTCTCAACATGCCTCAGTTTATATTTGATATGCAAAGTGCTAATTTTTAGTGAGCCATTTAAATATGTACCAGGAAAGATACCATCTCAACAATAAGTTCCTTTTTTAAGAAAAATTTTTTTTAGGAAAACTAAGGAAGTGAACCCACTGGTGAAGTGGTTGTCCTGAGCATTTTGCTAAGGGTGCGCTCTATTCAAAATGAGGCAACCACTATTCTGTCAGAAGTTCTCCCAAACAAACCTTAATATTGTCTTGCCAGAGGAATTCTTCCAGACTTAACCTTACCAGCAATATTCTCCAGCGGCATTTAGGCTATCTAGAATGCTTAAGATCTCCATTTCCTCTCCATGAATATCCCAAGTTATGACCATTTGACCTCAGGTACTGAAAATGTTTCCTACATTCACTCCAATCAATCAGGGAAGATACCAGCTATAGGTTACTACGTGATAACACTGAAACAAGCATTTTATTAATTATCAAAGGTATTTACTTTTAAGATGCACTAGTAATACACATATTACTTAAATACATATATTACATAGACAGCTCATTTGGGACAAGTTAGAATGACCATATAGTTTAACACCTTCCTTACTAAATTTAATAAAATCATATCTGTGTTTTAAATTATCTCATATATAAACTTGTTAAATGAGCAAAATTAATAACTATATAAGCACAGCCTCATAAAATGTAAAGAACATTAATACAAATGTCCTATTTTATTGGCATTTAAATTGCCAATAAACTAGGTATATACAAATCAGAAAAGAAACTAGCATATATACAAATCAAAAAAGAAGAAGAACAGCCCAAAGATGTGAAAGTAGTACTAAGGAAATGCAAAAGAACGTGGCAAGGCTAATGGAAATCCTCTCTACAAGAGTTCCCCTTCGTTCTAGGACTCAGAGAATCCCTGCAACACGATCAGTTCATTGAAATAAAAACAAAACAAAACAGCTAAGCATAAGAGAAAATAAGGTGCCTTGAGCAAGAATCTTAAGAAAAATCTGAGACCAGCTATGGCTCTCAGTAATGAAATAATAAATACTGGAGTTATCAGCAAGCAATTTTTAAATAAATAGGTTAAAGAAATAAAAGATAAGCATAAAGCACATACAGATATTTCTATATCTCTCTATAAAGATTACCTCATCAATTTGAAAAAAAATCATTTGAACACACAGAAATGAAAAATAAAATAAAATTAAAACTTCAAGGGATAGGTTTAAAGCACATTAAATAGAGCTGATAAGAACAAGTCACAAGGAGTCATGGAAATAGGGGAATGCCGGCCATCTTACCAACATCCTTCTTTACTCAGGGTAAGCCATAACAAATGAGTAATGGAATACTCTTTATAAACAGGGATGGATTTTGAGGGTCACAGATGATGATGGTCAGCTTTGAACACAGTATAAAAGTAAAGACACCAAGGCCATGGATTTCTGTATTATGTCTTTGGCCTTCATCACCTTTAAAATGAGTAAGTATTCCTGCTTACATAAACGATGGGAAGAACGTCGAACAAATCAAAATCCACCTTTAGAAAAAAAAAAAAAAATCAGAATGCTCACCATATACCTTAGAAGTTTCTTCTCAAGTATTTAATTATACCATTTTCTTTCAATATGAAAATGAATGCAAAGGGCACAAAGTGATATTTTTGTACTGTAATCAGACTTTCATAGAAAAATAACAACCAAGCACTTATTATGAACCAAACAAGGTACCAAGTGTTTTACGCACATCATCTCCTCAACCCTCACAATATCCTAGGAAGAAGGCATTAATATTCTCATTTAATACTTAAGGAAATAGATTCAGAGAAGATAAATAAATTGTAAATGGTAGAACAAAATTTGATCCCGGGTGTGCTGATTCAAAAGCCCAAGCTCTTAACACCTAAAACAGTATTGTTTTATACAAATAAATTCAGAATTAAAAAAGAAAAAATTCATGTACAATATAAAGGAGTATACTTTTTATATACTCTCTATTTACATAGCTCCTGATAACACTGACGAGCTTTCCATGTGGACATAACAAGGAAATCACACACAAAACTTCACAACTAAGACACAGCTAACTATGAATGCTTTGGAAAATGGCCCAAAGTGTCATAATTAAAAGTCAAGCTGTTTCTCATTGTTTCCCTGTCATGCTTAACATAAGAATATGAGTCTCTAAGTTCACTAGTCCTACCCAACACAGGTTGTTTATATATATACACATGAATATTTATACCTCAGAGAAAATAAGCCTGTTGCAAAATGCCATACAATTTAAAACACAAAAGTCAAAAGTATTCAGTGTACATGAGCCCACATTAGCATAACTGTAAAATTACATAAACCTATACAAAAACTACAAGTGGACGCATTCTCTGGACTTATTGTTATCTGTAAACATTTAAAGAATCTGATATCAAAAAGCTGACAATTTATTTATAAATGCCTTTAAAGGTTCCAAGGTTAAAATCCTTTTTTAAACCTCAATATATCTACTTCAATTGTGCATCGTTATAGTGGGAAAGGACTACAGCTAAGAAATTTTAAAACAATAAAATTTTCCTTCCTTATGTATTTAAGTCTCCAGAGTCAAGGGTAAAAAATGTTCCTGAGATTCAATTGATTAATATGCTGTTTTCCAAGTTATTTAAAGTTTGTTCAGTTGCAATATTATTTCCATTTTTGTTTTCTTTTCAGTTTTTGCTTTTTTCTTTTTTGAGACGGAGTCTCGCTGTGTCTCTGTGTCTCCCAGGCTGTAGTGCAGTGGCGTGATCTCTGCTCACTGCAAGCTCCGCCTCCCGGGTTCACGCCATTCTCCTGTCTCAGCCTCCCGAGTAGCTGGGACACAGGCCCCCGCCACCACGCCCGGCTAATTTTTTGTATTTTTTAGTAGAGATGGGGTTTCACCGCGTTAGCCAGGATGATCTCGATCTCCTGACCTCGTGATCCGCCCGCCTTAGCCACCCAAAGTGCTGGGATTACAGGCGTGAGCCACCGTGCCCAGTCTGGTTTAGGCTTCTTATTAAGGAACTTAACTGAAAACCTTAAAGGAAGACGTTCTTTAAATATGATGCTTTTAGCATCATAACTAATTTAATATGACTAAGAGGATGTTTTTAAACTGTTTTCTATAACTTTCACATACTTTTCCCCCTCATTTACTAAATTTCAGAACCTTCCTTTTTAATGTAGAGATTTCATCATTTTTTTATGCCATTACCAACAATGCAAGTCTCCAGGATGCCAAAGCGGTGGTGAGGAAAATAGGTTACAGCCATTGTAGACCACGGCCATAGCTCCTCTAGCCTATGTGACCACCAATTCCTTTTCAGAAAGTGATTATGTCGCAGTCATATAAGCTGCAAAACTCAGTAAGTGTGTTTAACTTGGAGAAACAAGTTATTAAACACCAGAGAGCTTCCAAACTAGAAATATAAAAGGCCTGCTGGCTCAGAGAAAAGGCATTCAGAAGTTATTAGAAAACATGAGTTTCCAGATTACGAAATTAGGTGGGCATGATGGCTCCTAATTCCAAAGTGATAATCTTATCACTTTGGAAGGCCAAGGCAGGAGGAGCACTTGAGGCCAGAAGTTCAAGACCAGCCTGGTGAGATACCACCTCTACCAAAAAAAAAAAAAAATTAGCCAGGCATGGTGATGGGCTTCCGTAGTCGCAGCTACTCAGGAGGCTGAGGCAAGAGAATTGCTTAAGGCCAGGAATGGCTTCAATGAACCATGATTGCACCACTGTATTCCAGCCTAGACAACAGAGCAAGACCCCATCTCTTAAAAACAGAAACAAACAAAAAGATTGAAAAAACAAAAACCTAATAAGTGGATTTATCATCCCTATTGGAAAGTTATCAGGAGTAAAGAGGGTTTACTGCTGCTACTGCTGCTTCTGCCACTACTACTGTTCATCATTATCATTGTATAATTATAATTTGTATTTCTTCCAAAAACCTCAAATAACCACTCTGAGGATTAATTTATTTTCATATTATCTCTCAATAAAAAAGAAGTTACGATATATGCCCACTTTGCCATTAGAAAAACTTAATTATAAATATGAGGCACCTAAAGAGCTGCATCACATAAGGGAAACAGAAATAACACCTAGATCTAAAAGCTTTCAGACACAGCTCTTTCTTTAAGATCTTGCTTGTCCATTTTCTAAAAGTGTATTACAGTGTAAGATACAAGATTTTATTAACTCACAGCCCTGATCATCAGTTCATATATTAATAAGCCAATTGCTGTAATTTTCATACCTAGTTGACATATTTGAAGGAAAGTAATAATTTGAAAGATTCCTCTGTACCTTAAAACGCACTCACAATGTTCCTGACCACAAAACTGAGCTAAGAAAGAGAAGTGCAGTAGCTAAGCTGCTGGCTTATGTCCATATCACATTCATGACAGACACAGCCTTTCTAGGAATCACAAAGAAACATGTCCAAGACATTTCAGTGTCAGATCTACAGAAAAGCTAGTTATACTGTCAAATGTTCCCCCATGTTCAGTGCTCTTTAGGATGTTACCTAAAGCCAATTCCTCATCATCCTTTAAATCACAGATCAAAGGCCATCTCCTACTAGAAGCTTTCCCTGACATAGGTACTTCTGCTCTTATACATAACGCCATGATAGTAATTAGCATACTGTACAGAATCACCTATATCTATACCTCTTCACTAGTACCATGCATTTTCATCTTTGAAATTATGTAATCAAGTTCTTCTCAACCTTTTCACCATCAAGGATTCTTTTATTAATGAACCTCATATTTTGAAAGAGTGTTTTCTATCAAACTTGCCACACTTATTGTTACATAATTTTCTAATTTGTATTAATCAAAGACATATAGAACTGATATTTAATGCTTCTGATCAGCATGGTATTATTCTTTTACATTGGTGTATGGGAAATGCAGCAATAATTTGGCTCTGGAAGTAAGTATGAAAATACAATAAATGAGCACTGACATTATATCAAAAGAGATTGGGAAATAAGAGGGCCAAAAAAGCCAGTTCTAACTTATGACATACAAGCTTTGTTCGAAGTAAATAATATCCTGAAGCAAAACCCAGTGGAAACATTGATTCATATCAAGTAGAAAATTAGTATGGCTGGTAAGTTTATCTACTCCACATACCTTTTATTGAGTGAGGCAATGAATATGAAAGCACTTTAAAGCCTGACGAGTACTATAAATACAAGAGAAAATAAGAGGCTTTCTCATGCCATGGTTCTTATACTGATCATATAACTATTGTCAATTTATCCTAACAGAGTTGTCCAAAACTGTTCTACCCACTTATATGTGTGTGTATATATATATATATATATATGTATATATATAGTATCTTCAAACTTAATCTTTCTAACAAACCATGGAATAAATTATATCACCATCCCCATTTTTAAAATTAGAAAATTGAGATTTGGAGAGGTTGCATTACTTTTCCAAGGTCACACAACTAGTTTAGCAAATAAAACAAAAGAAAATCTTCAAAAAATCAAAATTGGAGGTTTAATTTTGCTCTTCACACATATAGGTCTATCATTCAAGTGAAGAAGAATGTCTGCTTTCATTTTTTCTTAAAATGAAAGCAAGAGAAAACAGATTGAGATGGGTATATTTGACACAAAGAAATCCTTGCTGTTAATCATTGATATATATAACCAAAGATTATAAAATCCCCTTTTGGCAGGCTTTCAAAATAAAGAGAACTTCTTAACTGATTAGAATGGAGAAAGAATGATCAATACTATATGGCAATGGCAAATGAAATGACCTTTCAAACTCTCTTCTAGGCCTTAGAATTGTAGTTTTATCAAATTTGAGCAGTTGAACACGTAAACTCTACATTTAGTCATTACTCTATCCCAAATCTTCCAGATCATAGATTAATTCTCCTTTCAAGGAAAGAAAGTTAAGAACCTATACTGCTATTTCTATTTTACATAAGAGGAAAAGAAGCAAGTTATGTAACTTCCCAAAGATTACATAGCAATTATGTAGTAAAGCTGGAATGGGAAGCCAGATCCAGATAATTGTAAGTGTAGAACCACTTCAACCATAACAAATAACATGTATTAAATGTTTATTTTATACCAATCCCTCGGCTTAGTGCTTTAATTAGTTTATCTCATTTAATCCTCAAAACAACCCTATGATGCAGATATTATTATTATTATTCCCATTTTATAGATAAGGAAACTGAGGCTTAGAGATTATACCATGGATATATGGGGAGGAGAGAAGCTGATTTCTCATACACAGAAGGTTCAATGCCCATGGACCTAGTTGGAAATTATTTCTGAGAAAATAAAAATTTTCCTGACCTTCAATATTCCTCCCCAAGAAATTACAATGAACTACTCTCTCTTAGCTGGGAGCATTCTTACTCAGTTCTGTCAATAACTTGCTTAGTATCAAGACAACCACACCTAAGTTTCTCCACCTACCAACTAAGAAAATCTTCAGAAGAAGAGAAAATCCTTTAAAAGTAAAGACTCACAGTTTCAAAAATGCTCTTCAGGGTGTCTAGAACTTAATAAGTCTTCATGTTATTCAATGACCTATTTGTAAAGTATAAAATGTAGCATATGCAACTATGCCTAAGAATGAGTATGCTCTTTAAAAAAACAAAAAAAAAATCTGTTGCATTTTCTTTTTTCTACATATTGGGCTTGTGTAGCCTTGGAAAGTGAAGCATCTTTAATTTTCTTTGTCTAATTTTAAAGAACCACTTTTCAAAGAAGCAAAGAAATTGTGCTCGGTGAAGTCAAAATCACAAACAGCATAAAGTCCCTTTTTACATGTGAATGGATATATTAAAGATAGACAATTCATCTCTTTAAGATGACTGGAAACAACAAATTATTGAAGGTAGCAAGGATAACAGATCATTTCAAGGGTTATCGTGGGAGATTTTTCTGAGAAGAAAGAGATCAAGAGAGAACCAAGAGAACATAGAATGTTTGTATACACACTAATATGCACATCATACAGTGCGCTTTGAATTTATCTTATATTTATTATGCCTATTTAGGCATATCATCATTGAAGAGCATCAAATCAATATACGTAAGTAATTTGATTCAAAATAGTTAAAACATACAAAACTCTTAAAGGATTTAATAATATCACATTAGCCTTCTTTAATACATGGTGCATCAATCCAAAGAAATATTTAGAAGGCTTTATAGACTATGGGAGCTTAGTAAATAAAATACATCAATGAATTCCTCGCCACACACACCACAACAAAGTGTTCGTAGAAAAAGAGCAAATACAGAAATAGAAAAGCCAGTAGATTACAGAGCAGCAAATTGAAGTTGGTCATCAAAGATGCAAAAATTTCTAAAATATATACAACACAGGACTACCAATTGTTAGATTTTGTATTTCACTATTTTATCCCCAAATAGTTACAGGCTAAAATATTAACTCAGTTCTTGATAAATAAAATCAAACACCTCCCTATAAATGGAAAGAGATAACTCTTTAGATAAATATAAAGATTTCTATAGTTTCAAATGATTGTTATTCACTTGAAGTATCATGAAAGAGAATGCCACTGCACATTTTCATGCCATTTAAATGAAAAGAAACATATCAGAATTTTTCTTTAAGTATTTAAAAAAGGATGTTTTCCAATATATGTATTGTGCAAATTTGTGAGGATTACTAAATATATTAGCATTATAAAGTAGAAATAAGTAGGCAGTTGATTTTTAATGTGGTTTATTAGTTTATAATAGATTACAGCATCTACAATTAACCTCAGAAAATAACTCACATCTTTCCTAAAAATGAAAGTTTTTTGAGTGAATAATAAAATATGAGTGATATATTAGGGGTCTTAGAGGAGCAAGAAGAGATTCTGAATATAAACAAGCCATCATTCTGGTAAAAAGATATACAAACAAGAAGAATAAAAATAGTTGAGGCACAAAAGCCATAATGAGGGGGTAGCTCAAAAAATAACTTCTACTTTGAATGGTTTGGATGAAATACAAATTATCCACAGAAAAGTGTGGACTGGCATAAATGTTTGTACAAAATTATAAGTGTATTTCAAGAAGTATGCAAGAGGCAACCGCCTGCATGATGCACAAGGTCCCAGCAATGCTCTGCTTAAGTGCTAGTGCACAGAGTCCAAACCACTGCATTTTAATTACCATGCAGCTTCAGATATATTGCCTTTGATATGGAAATGTTCTTGTTCTCTCATCTTCACATATGGTCTCATGCACAGAAATCTTTATCTGATTCATAAAAAATAAACTAGAATCCAATCTCAACACCTGACCTCAGTGCTTAGAAGTTTTTTACTAAGCATGGTATCACTATAAAAAGAATGGCTAATATTGGTGTAAAGTTGGATATTTTGAGCAAAGATATGAAGGATTTGCAGTTAGGAACTGAATCGATACTGCTTCTCTGAGGTTTTAGGGTTTCATGTTCCCTTTTTTAAGACTACCACAGATTTGAGGAAAAACAGACCAGTACTCGTTTTGGAGCTGAGAGCGTCTGCAGCAGATTTAAATTCTAATCCATTTTACACCCTCCACCCACATTCTTCAATTGATATTTCTATCCAAACTATTACAATGAATACTTAAAAATTGAAAAGCTCTATCAAAAACCATAATGCAAATTTTGAACTATTTCCAGTTTGTTTAAATGTCTAAACAAAATAATTAACTGAAACACTTTTACCCTTTTCCACAGAACAAGGAAAATAAAAACACTTTCCTGTGAATAAATAATGAATATATAATGAAAGGATGGTGAGAGTTTCTGATACAATGCTCACCAAAACAATGAGTATGGGATCACATTTGAAAAACTTCAAGCCAAAAGGATATGCTACACATTTAAAATGGGTTTACATTAATAAAAATTGCTTTTCCTACGCTATATAGGAGCACTAGGTTTTTTTACTTGAATATTGAGATTCAGGGCATAATCAGTAGAAAATGTACACTCAGGATTAATACATAAACTGTTCTAATACATTATTTTCCTTATTAGAAAAAATAATAGAGGAGAGGCATATTTCTTAAGAAGCAATCCAAACCCAAAGATAGTCCATTTCTTCCTCTAAACAGCAGTGAATGTTCATTTTTAGCAGATTTCTATAATAAAATCTGTTATCATTAAATCTCACATACCTACATAACTTGATAATTGTGAAATAACTTGATTAATTTTTTAATGGTAATATGGCCCATCTAACCTCATGAGAGCAGATAATACATCCCATCTGCAAAACATCTTACTGTAAGTTATCTGTGTTTTATCATTTCTAGTACCTGTCTGTGCCTGATATGGTATTCTCAGACACATTAGCTTGATGGAATGTTTCACTTGACTTGAAAAACATCAATTGATATATATGCATCCCTAAACTATATTAAAACAAATAGCTCTTAGATAAACCAAAATTTTTGCTGTACTATTCTATACTTTCATAGAAAGTTGTTTGTAAATAGTGAAAAATATATATATGTATGAATTCTCTCACTAACAAGAGAATGCTTTCAAACATGGAAAGAGATACATAACCAAACAAAACAGAAAAGCATAGAAAATATTAAAAGTAGGGGTTAAAGCCAATGTATATTATCATTTTCAAAAGAAATTCATTTATTCCAGTACCTATTGTACTAATTGAAAGAAAATTATTTAAAAGTCACTGATACATTCAATATAAGATAGATATGTGTAGCAATTTCATCAGTGACCAATAACTAAATAATTCCTAAAAGAGGTCAAATAGAAACAGACATAAAATCTCAATAATGCCATCAAAATTTATCATTTTTACAGTAATACATTTTAGAGCATTATAAAAGAAAAATTTGCCAGTTATGTTAACATATTGTACATATACGCTTTTCCCTTAAAATGAAAAATATCTGTTGTTTTCTGCTACTATTGAAAAAATGCTCAACAGACAATATAATTTTCCTACTTAATCTCATTTCTTCTAGGCATTCAGTTACCAAATCCATTATAGAACCAGCGTAAGGTATAGGTACTTGATGCTGTTTTATTAATATTTTTATATTTATCTTTATAATATAATGTTGTGTTGTAGTGACACAATATACTATTATAGGAATTTATATCATGCTCCATAATAAAGAACTCAATTTTTTGTGCATTTTAAAAAATACATATACACCAAGAGGATGTTCCTTCTCATGATTTCCAAAACATCAAATAAAAGCAACAATAAACAGAATAAACAATAAACAAAAAGCTATCTAGTTTTGCCACTATAACTCAAAGAATATGGTGGAGAAGAGAAAAGAAAGGAGGTGTTGGTAGTACATGAGAAAAGCAACAGAGGATGTCAGTATGCCTGTGGAATTAATGCCCTGGTACTTGATATGCGGATCCTGGTTACTTACTATCTTTAGTCTTAAACTAGACCTAATAATTGTGATGCTCACTTGCTTTCAGAGTTTGAAACACTTGTTTTTCGGCTGTTTGCTTTTTTTTAATAGGGACAGTTTCTCTTGATTTATGAAGTTTTCAAAAATGCAGAAGGAAAACAATCTACTTGTCATTTGGCCTACTGCCCATGTGCTCACATATGTGTATTCAAAAAGGAACTTTCAAAACTGCACAGAAGATACCTAAATCAGTCATAACTTTTCTCCTATTATGAGAAAATGAAATATTTTATCAGTTCAATGAAAAGCAAATGCAACTTAATAAACTGTGTCCCCATTTCCCACCAAGAAAGGTACACTTTTGCTGCCATAGAAAAGCTAACCCTGGGCCAGGCGCGACTGCTCATGCCTGTAATCCCAGCACTTTGGGAGGCTGAGGCAGGCGGATCACCTGAGGTCAGGAGTTCAAGACCAGCCTGGCCAACATGGTGAAACCCCATCTCTACAAAAACACAAAAATTAGCCAGGCGTGGTGGCATGTGCCTGTAATCCCAGTTACTCGGGAGGCTGAGGCAAAGAATCGCTTGAACCCAGGAGGCAGAGGTTACAGTGAGCCGAGATCATGCCATTGCACTCCAGCCTGGGCGACAGAGCCAGACTCCGTCTCAAATAAAAAAAGAAAAAAAAAAAGAAAAGAAAAGCTAATCCTGTCCCACTAAACTTGTGAAAGATTTAGGATGTTTACTTGTTTGTTTGTTTTGAAATAAAAAAGAATCTTCTAGTAGGTAACAGGCATATCTGAGTGGCCTAGAAACAAGGGGAGGAGGAAGACTGATGCAAGTGCCTAATCCTAAGTGTTGAATTCCAGGGTAACTGCACAGGGTGACAGAGGGAAAGTCATGTTCACGGCTGCAGAAATCTGGTCTCTGCCAGAGAGTGCAGGCTAAAGCAGACCTGACACTGGGATCTAGGAAGCTAGGCAGGAAGCTCAAGCAACAACAAGGCACTGCTCCTAAGAACCCCAGGCTGAACCAGAGTGAGACAGGGAAAGATAGCAGATCTGCCCAGGCTTTCCCACAGTGATCACTAGCAGCCCCAAATGGCTAGGCCTGGAGGGGGTAACCAGAAGCTGCAATCAGAGCACAGACACTAACTTCTGAGAGACCTGTGGGAGTGGGGGTGAGAGGGAGCAGAGAGACAGGTGAACAATCCAACCTAGAAGCCTGAAGTCCCTACCCAAGCCAGGACATACAATGCCAAGCCTGGGATGGTCTTACTGGGTTGGTGCAGAGGGCCACTAGCAGCCCTCCCCCATGGGTGGGGTGTGAAGAATAGGTATGTTGCCAGATTTTCTCTGCATCTCCTTTTCCCATTCAGTCTGTACTCTGCCCTGGTGTCCAGTACCCCTCTTACCAATAGTTCCTCAACAGCCGAAAAACAAGAAGATAAAATAGGAAGAGAAGAAAAGAAAATATTTTTAAAATCCAAGACAAGGCTACACCGTCACAGTCTTCTCTGCCACGGCCTCCCGAGGCTGCCCTGGCCGGTTCAGCCCTCCCTCGGGAATCCTGGAACCCAGAACGGAGCTGAGCGGACCGGGTCGGCCAAGCCCGTGCCTGCGGGCCTCAGGGAAGAGGTGCTGAGTGCGCAGGCTAATTATACATGTGGCATTTGGGCAGCCGACTGTCCAGTGACACCTTACCTTATGAGGAAACGTCAACCCCAGCAACTGTTCAAAACAAAATGCCATTGCGGGATCAGCTTCGCCGGCCCTTGGCCGGTTCAGGATTGCTTTTCCCACAGCCTCACGAACTTAGCGCAAGAATGTGGCCTACGGAGGCCAGCCGTGGGCGGGCGGGCCGGCCAGGGTTGGGGGGACAGGCAGGGCAGGCCTTGCCAGGTGTCCGTCCTGTCCCCCCTCGCCATGGACCAGCTCGCAGACTTGACCACTTGACCTTTTTTATTCAACAAACCCACCTCCTAGAAATAGACTGGGCGGGGCTGTGTCTGTTCTCCTCGGGACCCGGGGAAAAACCTCGGCATGTGACTAGAAAGGGCAGGAGAGAAAAGACCCTGGTGGGCGGGAGTAGAGGGGCCCTCTCTCATCTCTACTCCCCCGGGTTGCTGGTTGGGCCGTCCAGCCAGGGCCATTTGGCCGCCGGAGTACGGCGCTAGCACCGGCGCCCGGGACACGGACGTCATCCGAGCGCCCATTGACAGTGCAGCGGGAGGTCCGGAGCCCAGCCCAGTTTGCCACAAGGACGGCTTCGGGCCACCTCTAGCCCTAAACTTCAAGCGCGGCCCTCACAGAGTCTCACACATAAAAGCAGCCCAAGACAGCCCATCTCGCAAACAGCCCAGCCCCGCCAGTTCAGTGGAAGACTTATTTTTAGTCCCCAAATAGGGGCGGCATTCAATATCTGACAATTCACACAAAACAACGTTTTCAAACTTGGTCAACCTAAGAGAGCGTAAATAAAATTCAAAACAGGCTGGCGACAGCCACCTTTTATCTGCTCCGAACACACCAATTCTTTTTATCGTAAAGCTTTGCGGAGCGCCCGGGAAGCAGCCGGGCACAGAGCTAATCTGTCCTCAGCAGCCCCGGGCTGCTCCTCCCGGCATCGGAGCACAACCCCAGCAGCCTTTGCACAAGCCCTTTCCCTTCTCTGCCCGGCCCTTTAAGGGAGAAGGAAGAAAGCAGCTCCCGCGGGAGCGCCCGGGCTCCGGCTGGGCCCCGGGGCGGGTGGCAGCACCGCCCCCTGCCCTGGGCCGAGCCCGGGAGCAGCGGACCGCGGCCCGGGCTGCAGAGGAGCGGCGGGTGGCGGGGCCCCGGCAGGGCGCCGAGAAGGACGGAGGGCGCCGGCTGGGCTCAGGGACGCGGGGCGGGGAAGAAACGAGCCGGCGACGGTGCGCTCCGCCGGCTGACTCCGTGGCGAAGTCCGCGCCCGGCTGAGCTGAGCTACCCCTCGCCCCCGCTCCCGCCAGGTCAGGCACCACTGCCCTCGCGGCCAGGGTAAAGAGAACCACAGATCAGTTAGCACTTGGATTTCGGATGGGCTTGGAATTCGGTTTGTTTATTCCTGAAAAGATCATTAAAAAGTACTGTCCAAAAACGGGGAAAGGGGAAAGGAAAGGAGACAAGCGGAGGGAGCTGGAGGCAACTCGAGCGGTGTCCCGGGAAAGTTGCGGCAGAGCTGCGGTGGGGTGAGGGTGGGAGGAGGGAGCGCAAGCGTTTTCTAGCGACCCGGGTTTTCTTTATGAACTCCTCCGAGTAAACTTCATTCCGGCGAGAGAGCGGCGAAGATCCTCGACTCCCGCCCGCCCTGTGTCAACCCCACAAACATCCTAAGTTTCCAAATCTAAATCGGGGTGGGGTGGGGGTAGCATTAAGAAGCCCAGAAGCTCAGCGGGTCCTCCCGACCTCCCGCACCCAGAGCCTGGCTGACATTGAAGCGCTCCGAACACGGTGGCGTCGCAGTCACACAGCGAATCAACCCAGCACTTTTCAAGAAAACAAAATATTTGCTAGGAAACTTACTTTGCATTTAGTCTCTATTCTTTGGGGGATGCGGTTTAGGTCGGCTCGCAAGGGAAGCCCGTTTTGTCCAGGTTGGATATTGTCTACTTATGGATCAGCCCTTGGATGAGGGTTTATTTTAATTTATGGCTTATGCATTCTTTTAAGGTCGATTTACATGACCTCCGGCTACAACTAAGACAGCCGAGGAGGGCACTCCAGTCGTCAGTCGGCCAAACCCACAATTAAAACAGCCCTCCCCCTAGTCTCGGTGTGACTAGGGCTCTCCCGGGGTAGACTGGCTACCTGCCTTTCTCTTTCTCTCTTCTTTCTTCGCTTCCCTCTTTTTTTTTCTTTATATCTTTCTTTTTTTAGTATCGCAAAATAAGATGTGATATCAGTTTTTTAAAAGTTTCAGTATAACTTTCTCTAAACCCAAGCCTGCAGCGGTAACAAGAGATACAGCGCTCACAAAGCCCTCGGGATGTTGCCCTCTTGTGGACATGGAGGGCATTACCGCCCAGCGGTCCCATCTGAACCTTCAAAGCCGACACGCATTTGCTTTCACAGAACAAGGGGGGATGACTACACACGCAGCCACACAAGCTTCCTCTATCACACACTTGCGCGAACTTCAATGCAATACCTACCTCAAACTTCACGGAGACTTACAAATTCATTCTCTAAGCCACCTGACTTCTTTTTCACATCATTCCCAATTATATAGATTAGAATATCTATGCGGGGAGGCGGAGGTGGAGGAGTGAGGTGGGCCGAGAGGGCAGACAGATTTCCCGACGAATACTTAGGATGGCGATAACAGCTTTCTGTTGTCAAAGGTTGCGTTGTGTCCCTGTCCCTGCCCTTTTGCCTTAGTGTCCTATGCACAGTTATCTACGGCTACAACATGTGTTTTCTCAGAGTGGATTTTTTGGAGGGGAGGTGAAGGGGAGAAAAACAGACGCCTGCCACGCAGATCTGTCACTCCGGAACAAGGCGCAACTCTCCAAGAGGGGGACGCATCCTCGGGATCAAGCGCGTCCACCAGCGAGCCGCGGGCGCCGGGGCCCCTTTCTCTCCCTCCACTCCCCCTCCGCGTCGGCCCCTCGGAGCGCCCTCCTCCCGCTCCTCCTCCTCCTTTCCCCTCCCCAGCCAAGTACGCAAACCCTCCCCGGCCCGGCAGCCGCGGTTCTCAACCACCCGCGCCCTCTCAGGGCTCCGCTCGCTCGGCTCTCGTCCCTCTGCCTGTCCTGCCCCAGCCCCTCGGTCCCAGCTCACAGAAACTAACCCTGGAGTGCCCGGAAGGGCAGGAGCGGAGGACGCCGGGGAACGGCGGCCAGACCCTGGGCTCCTGCCCCCTGCCCCCTCCGGCGCCCCAACAGGTAGCTCACAGCGGGCCGCGCGCCCTGGCTCTGCCTCCCTCGCTCTCGAGATCGCTCGCTCCGTCCCGGTTACCTGGGCGGGCTCCAGGATGGTACCGCGCGGGAGGGCTCCTTGTGCGCTGCGCCGCAGGAGTAAATGGCATTAAAGAAAAAGGGAAAGATACAAATAAAAAAAAATTAAAAGTAAGGGGAGTCGGTGCTAGGTCAATTGGCACAGTCCGGGAAGCAAGGGAACAGAACCCCCCAGCGCCGCGGCCGGCGTAGCCCGTTAACTCAGGTCTGCGGGGGTGTCCCGCCACGGGCGGGGGCAGTGCAGAGCGGCAGAAGTTTGCCGCCGGGGTGCCAGGAGGTGCGCGCGGAGCGGGGTGACTAGGGGCTTCACCCTGGAACAAGTGAAGGCGATGGTTAGTGCTGTCAATCTTGGCAATCAGTGTGAGCGGCCATGTCGTAAGTATTCAAAGCATTTCCCGTCGTGCAACATCAGAAAGTGAGTGGCCAGGGCATTGATCTGAGCGAGGGAGAGGAGGCAGGGCTCCCCTCCCAGACAACACAGGCAAGATGAGACAAGAGGCGAGGGAGGCAGCGAGCCAGGCAGAGAAGCTGGGAGGGAGGAGGGCGGGCCGGGGGAAGAAGGAGGGGAGAGCGGGAGGCAAAGGCAAGAGAGAGCCGCAAAGAGAGAGGAGGGCAGAGAGACCAGCGAGACCAGAGACTGGAACTGGGGAAAGCGCCTGGAAAGAGACAGTGAAGCAACTACTAGGGGAGAACTAGAAGGAGACAAAGAAGAGAGAGAGTTGGGGTCAGAGGAGAATGGGCACAAGTACTAGGTGGGGGAGAGGCAGGCTGAGGGGAAAAGGACCAAAAGAGCTCTATTGGGGCTAGGGCTGCTGGGAGGAGGAGTCAGGAGAAAGGCAAACTGTAGCATGGAAAAGGTAGGCAACTGGGAGAGAGAAAAAAAAAGGATCAAACTGCAGAAAGTGGGGAAGTCAAATGGTAAAGGAAAATGTAGGAATGGTAGCTTGTGCTTTGGAAAAGTTAGGTGATAGGAGGCATGGGCTGAATGTTAAGAAGTACTAAGAGACAGAACTAGACCACAAAAGCAAGTCACGAGACAAACGGAGAAGAGGAAGGACAGGCAGGCCAGGGAGAAGACAAGAAGGGTGGATGTTAGGATGAACAATAAGAAGGATGAAGGAAAATGAAAAGGAGAAGTAGTCAAAAGAGAGAAAAGAAAGAGATGAAGGAAGCAGAGATGATTAAAAGACACCACTTAGTAGGATCTCAGCAAATGGGGGAAGAGAAACATTTTAAACGACAGAGGAGGAAACATTGAAAAAAAAGAAAAGAAAAGAAAAAGCAATTCACACAGGACGTGGCAGTGTTCTAGAGGCCATATGGATTATGTAGTTTATGGGTTCAAATTATTATAAATAACAGGACACATACAAACCACCAAAAAAAATTAGATTTTCACAACAACAAATAAAACAATTCCACAATTGTTATACTGTTATATGGATAAGTCTTCATTGTTTGGGATTGCGTGGGTGATATATGTATATTACCTCAACTTTGTGGAGGAAAAGATTTAGAGAAACAATTTCAAGAGGGGTGGATTAAAGGTTAAAGGTTGTTGAAGATGAAAAGTTTCAGTCACCCAGGATGACATATAAAAATGCCTAAGTCAGATGTAGAAAGTTATGTTAATAAACGACCCCCAGAGAAAAACCTAAATAAAGATTCCCTTTGAGTCATGTGTAGGGTAGATTTATAGATTTGAAAGACACAGAATGTCATAAAGAAGTAGACACCTGAAACTTTATCTCAGTGCAAAAAAAAAGCTGGAGGACCAGGACAGGAAATAAGGTCTCAGGTAGTAGAGATGCAGAATATAAAAGATAGATGAGAAAACTAGCTTTGATAGCAGTACAGGGCTAACTAGAGGCAGTATGCACGAGGTGAGGTTGGCCTGCCTTAACCCAGGCCCAAAGAAATAGACTAGATTTGAGAAACTGAAGTCAGTGGAAAGTCAAAACTACATCAAGATAAAAGCTGGGAAAGAGGTTCTGAAGCACCAGCATAACCTGCAGAGATTTGTGAAGGAGAGATCCTTACTGTATAGAAACTCATATGAGATGGCCGCTTTGAGACACTTCATCGAAAAAGACTTTGTGAAAGGACATATGGACCAAAAGAGAGGAGTCATGAATGCTAACTGGAGAAATCAGAAAGTTTCAGGACAATCTAAAGTTGTCCGCATGAGGAAGAGCTCCCACAGATGAACTGATCAAAGATAAAGGGGAGAAAGTCTCATCTCTATTACATTATCTTTGAAGAAAATGGAGACAGGATGCAAGCACAGAAGATGGAACAGAAACTGAGCTTTCGATCATATACTGCCTTTTTAAAGTATACTCCATGTTGGTTTCATATAAACTCCAGATAAGAAAAAGGCAGAGATTAAGAGTGAAGATGAGCACCTAGGATCTGTGGGGCAGAAGAAATAGTCATATGCTCCTGGCCCACCAGGAAATACAATACTGGAAGACTGGTAGCTTGGGGACTGTGAGTTAAACTGACTTCACGTTTTTGGGAGGAGAGTTAGCCCCCAGCAAGAAATCTTGTGTCTCCACCACCCATGGTGACTTTCAGGACTGGAAAATCTGTGTCTAGGCACCAGAGCTTGGAGGTCAATAAGAAGTATGCCCTGGTACCTTGCTGGGCAGCTCTTAAAGGCCAGGGCTCCCAGAACTGCCTGCCGGCCCCTTGACCTCTAAGGCCCAAGGGGCAAGCTCAGACTGGTGTTTCTAGCCAGGACAGGAGTCAGATCTCCTCTGTGTGTGTTAGAGTGTAGTTGGGCCTGTTCCAGAGCCTCGCAGTCCTCAGCTGTCTGCCCTGGAACTCAACCACAACGACCAAAAATCCTCTCCAAAGCCTAAAGAGGTTAACATTGAAGGACCTGTCCTAAATGCCTGCAGAGAAAAGAGGGGTGTAGATTATGTCTCAAAGACCAAGTCCTCAGGGAAGAGCCACCTAGAGAGGTGAAACATCAGGGACAGAAAGGCTGGAGCGCGACTGGGTTCCTCCAATCTGCTGCGACAAGTTTGGCTCTCCAAATACCGCGCGTCCGTCTCTTTAAATCACAGAGCAATTGGGATTCTGGTGGGCAAGACTGACCCTGCCGACCAGATGCAGGCCGCTAGCGGGAGGCAAGAAGGAAAGGAAGGAGACATTATCAAGATCTCTGGCGTCCACGGAAGGCCCTAATACCCGGCCGCGATGAACTTTCCGAAAAGGAGTGGCAGGAACCCCTTTTAGATTGTATCTAATAAACTGAGAGCAAAGTAGACTGGTAAGACGGAACCCGGAGCAAGTAACAATATTGATCCCCAAAGGAAGGAAACTAAAGTTTGGGGTCTCGATGCCGTACTTCAGGTTGTGCATGGAGTGACACGTGGCCCTGGGGGCGGGGGTGCGAGCTAAGGGTTTCCTCTAAAGTCTCGGGCGTTGGCTATACCAATGAAGTGGGAGAGGCGGAGAGCGCAGCAGCCTGCTAAAGTGCTGGGCTCTCCACCTACCTGGTCCGCACCGGCCTGCGGGCTCGGAGAAGTTCCGGGAGGAGCAGAGGGCACCCAGGCACCTTGGCCAGATCCAGGCACTCATAAGCTCACATACCCTGGCGGTTGGAGCCCCACGCGGCGCAAGAACCCCGGGCGCTGAGCTCGGGGGAACCTGGGAGGGAAGGAGGGGCGAGCGGGTGGGGCTGACTTACCTGCCCGCAGCAGTCGCTGCCTCTGTGCTGTCCGAATGTCCCTGCGCACCGCAACCAGCAAAGGCAATTCGGCTTTGCTAACTTTGGCCTCGCACCTCCAGAGAAGAGGCGCGAACTCGCAAAAGGAAAGGCGCGCACGGTTCCTGGAAAGAAGTCCCCCTGAACTTGGGAAGGACAACGCAATTAATTCTGCTTGAGAAGTTAGTATTTGAAACACCCAGGCAAAAATCATAACGGCTATTAAAACCTCGAATTCCCGCTTTGAAAGACTCCTTACACCATCCGGGCAGACAATTCAGACCTACATGATTTCATATTAAAGTCGCTAACTTCTTTCAGGAAGGACTTCAAAGCTACTGTATAAATTGGACAAGCATAAATGTCAATCGCTCCCAAACACCGAGAAGAACTTTTACTGAAACGAAGGATAAATGAGAGAGTGTAAAAGCCAAAAGGGAAGAAGTTGAAAACTTCAAGTCAGTACGGAGAAGTTTTAGCAATTGGTTTCCTTAAACGGGGATAACAAACATACCAACACTCCAGCTGCCCATCGCACTTCATTTAAGTTTGAAGTAACCAAATAACCTGAACTCCCAAATAACAGTGCCCCTGGGACTCTGCCTCCAAGAGGTCGGAACTCGTGTTTCAGCAACAAAAGCTAAAAGCAAACTGAATAATGTCCTGCGTTCCTTAAGATGTCATTCTGCAAAAGGACAAGGTATTGTCCCTCGACTTTAAGTGGATAGAGAATAATATTAAATTTCATTTGAATCTGCGTGTCATTTCTGTTAGGAAGATCACAGCGGTAGCGACAGTAGCGGCACAGCACCGCCACAAAGGAGGTGGGGGAAAAGTGGTAAAAATGCATGAACTTTTTTCCAAAGAAAAATAAAGATAAATCAAAAATAAGTTTTACAGACATGCCTTTCCTAGCTTAGGAAAGTTAATTTTTAAATGCGCTTCTGCTGTCTAAGGTGCAAAGCCAGGCTAGGGAGTGCGTGGCTGGAATCTGCATGCTGATAAGAGAAGGCTGATGTACTTACAGTGACAGAGGGCAGGCTGCGGGAGAAAAGCTGTTTGTGTTAGCCTGCGAGTTACCCAGGGCTGCAGTGAGAGCAGAAGGGAGGAGTGGGAGTGCCAGTCTGCGTACACCTTCACCGCGTCTCATTACATCTGCCAGCCTCTCTCTCCCTCTCTCTTTCATTTCCACATTCCCTTTGTTCCTGAAAAAAAAAAAAAAAAAAAATCTACACGTCACATCAGAGTCCCCAGATGCAGTCTACACCAAAGAAAAAAAAATGAATAATTCAATCAAACTGTGCATAGTCTCTAAGGCAATAAATCTATTGCACTTAAAGAAACGAAGGGTAATTACCACCATGAATTAGAATAAGGCCAAAGACCAGAGATGTCGCTGAGTCTGTGGATAAACTCCTCTGTAAATAAAGTTTCATTTATTTAATCCTTTTGGCATCTCAAATGGAAAGTCAGAGAAAGATTTTTAACTTATTTTAGAAGGGTATTCCCTTCTTTTTAAACACATTGAGGCGGCGGGGGCGGGGTTGGGAGTGGGGAGATGACGATGAAGAAGGGGAGAAAAAGCCTGGAGTATACTACCTTTCTCAAAAAGCTCCCAAAGGCAGCGTAGAGCGGCACAGACACGAACTAACACAATGTGTGTCCGTGGAGCCTGTACAGGGTCCATTTCTCCCCCACGTCACCCTCCTCCATTCCCCTCTAATCAGACGCGGATCACCCTCCACTCTCACCGACACTGCAGCTCTGCACAAGGGCAACTGGAATCTGGGAACCTTACCTGCAACACCAATACCTAAGAGAAATCGCGATTCCCTGACACCAACACCCCATGGCATCCCCACGCACCCTGCCAAAGTCCTGTAACCATCTACTTCTTCCATCTGCCTAAGAGAAACTGTAAACGGGATCCCCCCCCCCCCCCACCCCCACGATTGAATGGAAGCTCTGTACTGTACCGACTTCTGGATTTGCCCTGGGTTGAGTTTAGGGAATATCTGGAAAGAAAAAAAGGGAGGAAAAAAGGAGGGGGTCAGCTCAAGCCTTGTCCAAGTTAGTCAGAAGGCGGTGTTAGGCAGGAAAGCGCCTACGGGAAAAACAGCTGGGATGCAGACGGGCTATGGAAATCTCAGTTCTAGGAACCGTGTCCTTTCGTCCCGGAGGTAAGATTGTGTGACTGCCGCACGTTTATTCTTTCACTGTCTATGTCTCTCTTCCCCACCCCCAACTACCCCTGCCACTCAGATCAGCCGGCATGCACCCCGAAGAAGGGCACAAGCACGGCGGGGGCTTTATTTTTCAGGTCTCTCCACTTATAAATTATGGGTGTCACTAAAACGAGATTAGCAAATCTTGTACCGCTGGCGGCGGCAACTAGAGCCTCCGTCTTGCCAGTTGCGCACTCCGAGATATCTCGCGGTGCAGAATGGTTCCGAAGCCCCAGCTAGCTGGGTCGCTCGGCCTGAGGGCTCAGGTGATGGAGGGGAGGCTCGCGGCGTCCCAAACGGGTTTGGCCAAGGGTTTCCATCCCATCACCGCTTCCCGCTGTCTCCACGCGCGCGCGCGGACGCACGAGCACACACACACGCACACACACGCGTATTCTGAAATTCTGGCCGAACTCCTCATCTAAACGGAAGTCCCTTTACAGTCAATTCAGCCCGCTCGAGAGCATCGGGGAAACTAGACAGTTTTGTGGATGAACTGCGAGGGTGCCAGCGGTCAGGCTTGGCCGAGCTTTGTTTACGTGCCTAAGTCGCCACCTTGAGGTGGAGGGGAAGACTGCGCCCAGCTAGGGGCTGTAGAGACGAACCCAGCTGACACCGGCCCAGCAGCCTTGGCGACCTCCCGGACCGCTTGAAAGAAGCAAAGGGAGGGCGCCTTGCGGGCGCGCGGGCCGCGCTAGGCGCCGTCTGCCCTCAGAGACTCGGGCTGACAGGAGTGAGAGCTAAAACTTCCACCTAGCTGAAACCAACAGCCGGGAATCGAGCGAAGGCGAACTCTCCCAGCAAACTACAAAGCTTCGGGCCAAACTGTCTGCAGCTCCAAGACAGGGGCTGCAGCTCCGAAACTCCAAACACTAACTCCGACGGGAGGGCAGTGGCAGAGGGTGGGGGCAGCTTCGAAAAGGCATACCAACTGCTCCGGTCCTGGCCGAAGACCGAGCTCCCTTCTGCGGTGACCTCGGCTCAGAGCTGACTTCGTACTCCCTGGGACTCATCTCCCGCTTCCTCTCCACCTTCGGAACAGGAGATAGACAAAGGGACTCAGGGACGCGGCCAGACCCAAGGTCACAAACGGAGGTCTCCGAGACGAGAATTGCGTGCAAGAGAAGGACGTTCAGGCAGCCTACCCGCCTGCTGCGAGAGCTGAACATTTCTCAGCTCTATAGTCGCCCATTTCTCAGGAAATCAGTCCTTCTGAGTGTCTAACAATGGATTAGGTAAAATAATCATGATTGTTATCAATTATATCACTGATTTTCTATTTTCCCATTCCTACCTCTATGGAAGCCTTTTTCGCTCACCGTTCTTCTGTATTCATGCCTTGCACTAAAAGAATGCCAGGCTTAAGAACCTCCTAGCTAAATCCTGAAATAACTTATTGCAGTTGTTCTTTGTTACTCCTGGTCACTGCCTCCAAGGCTTGGGGACATCTGCAAGGCCACACCGAAGGTCCTCCTCGGTGAACTGTGCCCTACGGGTTCCTCAGTCATTTCCCTGCTACTTGGATGCATAGACATTATTTAAATATACTTTATAAATTGAGAAGAATTCTATTTATTTCAAGAAAAAGGGGCACTAGGGAACTATTTTGTTTCATATGAGCATAAATCAGCCCTGGCTGACTTCGGCTGTGCCCATTCAGTATTTTGGTCAGCAATAAATAAATAATGGAATAAATTAAAATTTAAAAATATAGCCACAGCAACCCGGTGCTAATGGACAACAAGAAATGTCTTCTCCAATAAAAGAAGCAACAGGCCCCCAAGTCAGACCCCACTCCCTGTTTCATGCCACAGCCTATCAAATTAACATTGGATGTCTCTTCCATTTATGTGGAAAGCTGAATGTTATTGAGAACAGTACTGAATTTTCCCAGGGAATCCCAATTATAGAAACACCTGTGCTAAGTAATGCTATTCTAATCCACTATGAAAACCTTAAGTATGTAATAGCCCTCAAATCATCTCATTTCTTAGTTGCAGTGGGTAGGCCAACCTTATACAAGAACATTAGACTTGTACAATGTCCCGAGAGCCTTAACTCAGAGGGCTCTTGGTTTTGCCATACATAATCCTGGCAGTTCATTTTATCTTAAATGGAAAAAATATACACATGAAGTTTAACATAACTGGCAGAAACTAAGCCAGGGTAGGAATTAAACAAATCCAGTGACTACAAAACTGGAACACAAATCACATGTGCAGTCAGGGACCAATTCCATGATTTTTAATAAAAAATTCTAAGAATGTGATAGAAACCAGAATGTTGTAAACTCCTACCAATCTCCCAAAAAACATACATGTCAGCTATATTTTTAACAATACCAGACCTAACATTTTTGAAGTGCTATCTGAAAATATATGTATTTAGTAAGGTAATCGTTGCTTTATTGCTTAAGGTGGCCAAAACTAACACTTCTGAAACATCCAGATGAAAAGTGAAATTTCTATCCATCATCTGTTTCTCTTACAATGATACACAGAATTTTGGAATTTTTTTTAACTGAAAGTGATCTAAATAATTACACAAGTAAGCATGATTATCACAATAAAACACAGAAAGGAAAAATATAAGGAAGGGTTATAGGGTAATAACCACAGAAATAAACTTTAGTCACTAAAATTCAAAGTACCCCTCATGATAACATCCTTCTGAGATACCGTGTTATCTTTTCACCATCAAGCAATGTTAAAGCATGTGCATTCCTTCATACATGCCTTTCTCCATTTATAGACCCACTTGCCTCTTCCCAAGTCTGAGGTTGGCCATTCACAAAGATGATTACTATATCATTCATTATACATTTTAGCCAGCCTAGAAAAATTTGGTAAATCAGTATAGGTCCTTTCCAATACCTAATAAAAGACAAACAAGGAACACAAAAATAATGCTGTAAAACTTCCCACCAATAAATATGAAACAATAATTTACTACTAGTCTTTAAATATTTGATATTTTACCTCAGCAATTTTGTTTTATTATTTGTTAGCATTGTGTTTAAAACTAAATTTGACTAAATTCTCTAATTTTAAAATGTGTTACTCAAAAACCTTCTTCGAAATCCCATACTATTTTTTAAATTTCTAAATACTGGATTTCTTTTGTGTGCGTATTTTTTTTAACATTACAATCATATTGGAGACTTTTTGCTTGTTTTCCACAATTTTATTCATGCTTAAATATTTACTGAGTACCTAGTATGTGCAAAACAAATAATTAAAAGTATGTTAACTAAGAATTTATCTTTTTGCTTTTATGATTTAATATATATTAATGAAAGATCTATTGCATATATATTGAAAATTAATTTTTATTAAATATGCCAGCGGAAGCATTCTGTTCAATATTTGATAATTCCATATGATGATATTTCATTCTATTTGGCACATACTGTTGAAATTACCCGTTATTTTTATTAACCAACAAATTGTATACATTTCTAAAAATGTTTCCTGACTTATCAAATGATATATCTATAAAAAAACCTTTATTTAAAAACAGGATGTATAGTTATAAGCCAATTCCAAATAACATCTTTTACTTTTAAATCAATTCTAAAAGAAAACTCAAACTGTATTTCAAGTCAAAGTGTTTAATATAATTGCTATGCAAAATTATTCTATAACTTGCTAAGTTTTATGTCTTTAGCATGTATCATAATGACACATACAAGATAGAGATGTTATCTTCTCAAATTCAAACAAACAAATGAAAGCTAAAAAATAAGTCAGTGTTCCCAAGTATCTGGATGTTTGCTATTATTTAAATAACTCATTGAGTTTTATTGAATTTTTATTTTCATCAGAATGTTTTCTATGAGTTTGAATATATTATCTTTAAAAAGGGGGGAGGGGAAGAAGAAAACAATAGTGAAAATCTGCAACAATGATTATCCTCATGTTCATTCATGTCTGTTTAAGACAATAACAAATGAAAAGCTTCACTTATTCACACTTAAAGTTCTAGAATAGTAGGCTTCTAGGGGAAAATACTAAACTCAACAGCTCAATACAAAAACCTCTTTTAATTGCACACAATATGTTATCAACCTACTTTCAAAGTTGATGAAGTTTAGTACTAAATTGAATATTAAGCAAATAAGTGTTAACTATGTTCACTAGAATTAGCATATTTTAGATATTTTTAAGAGCATCAGCATCATGATATGGTTGTCATAGAAACTGCAACAATATGTCATTTCAATTAATTTTATATGCAGTGATAAGGCCTAGTTCTACATCACTTCAGCACAAGTTTGAAAAGCAAAAACTGAAAAGCAGATAAAAATAGTGAATAGTAAGTTTCCAATTTCTACCCATTTAGAAATAGAGTACGAGCCTTTTAAAAACAAAAATTCACAATGCATTCCAATGACATGAAAAAGATAGCAATAAAGATTACAAAATATTTTAAAACAGTACATTCTGGAAAAAAAAAAAGTTTTTACTAACAACCAACTACTTCTCTTAATATTCCATACTCTTGTTATTTAGGTATATTTATAGGTAAGAAAAATTATTGGTTATTACATTACTTAATTATTAAATTATGGATGCTCTTTCTGTTCTCAAGAGATAGGTGCATTTGCTTTTACATTATACATTCAGAACAACTAGAGTAGAATTTTAATATTTTTAAAGTAATTCTTGCAAGAGATCCTTTTCACTTAGAAGGAAATCACACTGTACTATTGCAAAAGCCTTCTTAGTATATCACTGTGAGAGATACTCTGTTGACATTAATGGCTTGATTATTGGAACAGAAAAAGCCCATGAAAATAAAGCATATATTTCCTAGAGAATAATTATGACTGAAGATTTGGAGCTCTAAATTAATTTGTTACTTAGCTACCAAGTACCTATTCTTTATATTTTCTTTTATTGCACGTTTCAATATGGAATATGCCCAAGAAAACTCTGAAAATGATTTGAAAAGACATACTAGATTTAAGTCTATATTTATCATGCATCTTTTTAATATATAGCCCATGTTGCCAATAATTTCAACTAATTACTAAAAAGCAATATCCTCAAAATATCTATTGAAATATTATCTTAAAAGTAATTTTTAGAAAGTGAATGAATACTACGTGTGTATTTTTTTAATGAAGTCTAAAGAAACAATTTACAGAAGAAAAGATAAACATATGCAACTTATTCTCCTTGATAGGATTAGGAGGCTTCTAAAGAAGCATTTAAATTCCAGTTTTCCTGACAATTAACAATGAAAAACAGATGTTTACAAAGCTGTTTCATATGCGGTCTTAAAAGACGATAAAAGATGGTTTGTGGATAGTAAGAAGGACGAGCCAGATAACTGCTTGCTGGGTGTATATTTAAAAAGCATTTTCATTGGCTCAGCTATTGTTAATAGTGAAAGAAAACACTTTGTGCTGCACATACTGTATGACTGTGACTATAGAAAACTGCCATCATAAAGTCCTCAAAAACTCTTAAGACGTGATTTACAAAGATAATAATAACACAGAATTATTTCACTTCTCTGAATGCCACACATTTGCATACCAGGACTGTGTACAATATACTCATAATACACATTCACAATAACAAGGACTTCTTAACTCTGTAACTACAGCATATGATCTGTGCAGTAGACAATCCATCTTACCAAGTTTTACTTATTGGTGTGAAAGTGTTAGTCTCAGTAAGCCAGGTGTTAGCTGTCTACAAAATTGAAGACCACATTAACTACTACATCACCACTGTGAGAAAATATAATGATAAAACTGAAAATCATGTGACTTTGCCAGACAATAACACTACTAGCTATCTAAGTTTATATCTAAGATAATGTCAAATGAATATTTCAACAGTTGGATGTGATAATCATGAGCCCGTATTACCAAAACAAAAAAAGCAGCAGCAGCAGCTAAAAATCACTGATGTTTGTTTTTGATATCATTATTTATTGAACCAGGTGCCACACTTTGTGCTTTTTTGTTTGTTTGTTTGTTTAAGTTTTAAAATATTCATTTGGGTATTTTTCTTTACTCAAAATGATGAATCTTCTTCAGGAGGCATTAATCTCCTGCCCATGCCTAGTAACTGCATATTTGGTATCCACTAGAGAAACCAAATAAATTCTAATTTTGGTTATCATCCATGATGTCTTTTATTTTTATTCAGTAGGGAATAAGTATAGTCTAATAAATGACAGAAATATGGTGTTTCTATTGCCTAGATGAGTTATTTTCTAAATTTACTTCTGATACTTTTATATTAGTCTAAAAGGAAAAGGTAATGTTTAAACAAAGAGAAAACAATTAAGCAAGTGGTACAATATGTAACTACCTGGATTAGCACAAACTGAGCAAAAATATCTAATTAGGAAAAATTTCTGAATATACTAACACATTTCCATTTTCAAAATTAAAACTTCATTTAACATGAAAAAAATGCAGCATAAAATAATTACTTGTCTTACAATTTTTATTCAATATTCACCACCCATAGGCATTTATGTGGATATTATTATTGATATTGAATGTATTTCACTGTTAAGTTTCAACTGTCTCCCAAATTATAATAAAGAGTAAAACAACATATTCATGTATTTGACTTTATTCAATTAAGAGTTTTTTAAATGTAAGCTGATTATTTACACAAGTATTACAATTTGTATTAAGACCATTATTACTTAAATATAAGGAACAAAGAAACTACTTTGAACCAGCAACATTTGGTCCTTGATATTATATTGGTTAAAAGATTGTTAAAAATCACCAGTAGACTTCTATTATCCTACCTTTACAGCTCAGGTTTAATATACAAGGAGAAATTCGTAAAACTACTTTGGTTTTCAAAATCAGTTCTAGTACAAAATCTCTTATGTCTAAATTTTATGAGTGGGATTCCAATGTTTGTTGCTATTCTCTTTTTAAAATAGCTTTTGTTAGAATAACATTTTATCCATTAATGTTTAAGAAATTATTTTGCAAAGCCAATAAGAGATTTAATGTTTCACTGGTTTTTTCATTATGAGTATATGTTATCTGGGCATGATGAAAGAAAAAATTACAAAGACTTCCTGGATGGCAGGCAGTGAAACACACTATAATCATCCACACTGGAAAACTCTACACTACGTTGCCCTGGATGGCATCAAACTCCAGGGATCACTCCTGCCTTAAGCTTCCTGAGTAGCTGGGACTACAGACCCATGCCGCCGTGCCTGGCTTGGAAAACTCTTTAAGCACAAGGTGCATTCAAGGTTTTCATCAAAATCAAGTAGTGCCGGGCGCGGTGGCTCAAGCCTGTAATCCCAGCACTTTGGGAGGCCGAGATGGGCGGATCACGAGGTCAGGAGATCGAGACCACCCTGGCTAACACGGTGAAACCCCGTCTCTACTAAAAAAAAAAAATACAAAAAACTAGCCGGGCGAGGTGGCGGGCGCCTGTAGTCCCAGCTACTCGGGAGGCTGAGACAGGAGAATGGAGGGAACCCGGGAGGCGGAGCTTGCAGTGAGCTGAGATCCGGCCACAGCACTCCAGCCTGGGCAACAGAGCGAGACTCCGTCTCAAAAAAAAAAAAAAAAGAAAAAATCAAGTAGTTATATTTAATATCAATAAAACTATATATGTCTATATGAGATAGGTGATCATATATAACTGTTTTACCTTGTAGTCTTTTGACCCAGAATTTCAGCAATTTTGTGATTTTTCCAAATATAGCAATAGGAAAATGAAGTACCAACCCACCTTTCCTGGAATAGGGCCATATCAATTGGACCTAGGAGAACAGGTACAGGGCCTACTCTTTTTTAATTCATTAACCTTTTTTGCCATAATTTTATTTGAGCCACTACAGCTACCAACTATCACAATTTTGTGGACTTGTTCTTATTTTATTTCCTACTGTTTCACAAATTTCTTTTGTACAGTTATTAAAAATACTATTTCCCTTTCATCATTTGACAAATCTAAGCACCCAAAATGTGAACTTTCTCATTCTGCTTTCATTTTGTGTGCCTATATTTGGAAGAGCATGGAGATTCTTTTTTCTACCAAGATGACCAGTATTTGTAAACTACATAAGAGGTGTCCTGTAATTAGCAAACTTCTTTTTGGTCCGTTTGTTACAATATTTCACAAGCAAAGTAATACATTAACAACAGTTAACACTTACAGTTACACAAGGAGGGCTCATGTACTCCTTGTGGTGTCTGTATTTATTTTCTGATGTCCTTAAGGTAAACTAAAAATCCTAAAATGAAAGAACTAAGAAGAATTTATCTGAGCTACTTCCAAATGTATAGGTGTGGATGCTAAGATATAAGAAGAGTAAGCAAAAGAACCATGGTATCTGTATTCCATGAGTGTACCGTTTACAACCATTGCAAGTCATTCCAACAATTGCATGGAATACACTGACTGGCATGGTCATTCAAATGTCACAAGAAAAATATACAACCTACAAGTAGTGGGAGTGAGTAATATCTCATTTCTCCTGAGAGTATAGGGTTGTACATAAAGATGAGCTAGAGTATTAGATCGTCTTAATAGTATAGTTTTGTATTCATTGACTATGTATATATAGATACTATGCTCAACAAGAGACTAGTGTAGAGTTTAATAAATCAACTATCAAAATTATTTATACAAATCATTCAACTGCAGAATTTTTTTCAGGTTTCATCCTATAACGTATCTATTAATAAGCCTTCATTCTAAGCCATTCCTATCTCCTAACTACTGCTTCTACATTTACAATTGAGAAAATAAAAGCATTCCTCATAGCAGACATCCTAAGAGCATACATGCAAAGATTCTCATGAAATTCTATCAGAAAGAGAGGTAGAAATCTTGATATTTCTTATAGACCTAAATGTCAAGTTATCTGATTTGACTCATTTTTTGCTCATGCCTGATTTCTTTTAGGTCCTAAGAATATACTTACTTTCACTTATTTGTAAAAATCAGTAAAAGAGCATTGCTAGGTCATCTTGTAAATGCTTTTTATTTTTAATTGATTTTACTTTTCTTAAAGTAATGCTTGCAAAAAGTAAAAAATTCAATTTTATTGAAAAGCTTATGTGACAATGGACCTCCACCACACCATTCCCCACCCTCATTCATATGACCCAAAGGCAATCACTGTCAAGTCTTTCAAGTGTTACTTTTGGTATTTAGCTCCACATTGCTAATAACGTGCTCATAAGTATATTTCAAGCTTTTGTATATATACTGATTTATTTTATTTATTTCAATAGGTTTTTGGGAAACAGGTAGTGTTTGGTTACATGAATAAGTTCTTTAGTGATGATTTCTGAGATTTGGGTACACCCATCACCTGAGCAGTGTACACTGTACCCAATGTGTAGTCTTTTAACCCTCATCCCCTCCCACCCTTTCCCCTGAGTTCCCAGAGTCCACTGTATTATTTTTATGTCCTTGCCTTATCATAGCTTAGTTCCCACTTATGAGTGAGAATATATGATGTTTGGTTTTCCATTCCTGAGTTAATTCGCTTACAATAATGGTCTCCAATTCCATCCAGCTTGCTGTGAATGCCATCATTTCATTCCTTTTAATGACTGAGTAGTATTCCATCATATATAAACCACAATTTCTTTATCCACTCATTGACTGATGGGTGTTTGGACTGGTACCATATTTTTGCAATTGTGAATTGTGCTGCTATAAATATGCATGTGCAAGTATCTTTTTCCTATAATGACTTCTTTTCCTCTGGGTAGATACCCAGTAGAGGGATTGCTGGATCAAATGGTAGTTCTACTTTTAGTTCTTTAGGGAATCTCCACACTGTTTTTCATAGTGATTGTACTAGTTTACATTCCCACCAGCAGTGTAAAAGTGTTCCCTTTCCACCATATCCATGCTAACATCTATTTTTGTTTGTTTGTTTTGTTTTGTTTTCTGATTATGGCCATTCCTAAAAAAGTAAGGTAGTATTGCACTGTGGTTTTGATTTACATTTCCCTGATCATTAGTGAGGTTGAGCAATTTTTTTTTTTTTTTTTTTTTTGGAAATGGAGTCTCATTCTGTCACCCAGCCTGGAGTGCAGTGGCGTGATCTCTGCTCACTGCAACCTTCACCTCCCAAGTTCAAGCAATTCTTCCCCTTCAGCCTCCCAAGTAGCTGGGATTACAGGGGCACACCACCATGCCTGGCTAATTTTTGCAGTTTTAGTAGAGACGGGGTTTCACCATGTTGGCCAGGCTAGTCTCAAACCCCTGACCTCAGGTGATCCACCCACCTCAGCCTCCCAAAGTGCAAGGATTACAGGTGTGTGCCCGGCTGCTGAGCATTTTTTAATATTTTTTGGCCATTTGTATGTCTTCTTTGGAGAATTGTCTATTCATGTCCTTAGGGCACTTTTTTATGGGATTGGTTTTTTCTTGCTAATTTGTTTGAATTCCTTGTAGATTCTGGATATTAGTCATTTGTCAGATGTATAGATTGTGAAGATTTTCTCCCACTCAGTGGGTTATCTGTTTACCCCACTGATTGTGTTTTTTGCTATGCAGAAGCTTTTGAGTTTCACTAAGTCCCATCTATTTATCTTTGTTTTTGTTGCATTTATTTTTGGTTTCTTGGTCATGAACTCTTTACATAAGCCAATGTCTAGAAAGGTTTTTCTGATGTCATCTTGTAGAATTTTTATGGTTTCAGGTCTTTTATTTAAGTCTTTGATCCATCTTGAGTTGATTTTTGTATAAGGTGAGAGATGAGGATCCAAATTCATTCTTCTACATGTGACTTGCCAGTTATCCCAGCACCAATCGTTGACTTGTCACCTCTATCTATATGAAGTCTCCATGTCTATATTGATCTGTTTCTTGCCTTTGTGTTCTGATTTATTAATCTACTTTATAAAACTATACAACCATATAAACCCAGTCTATCAAAATATCGAAGATTTCCATCATCCCAAAAATATATCTTCTGCCCCTTCTCAGTCAATACCTACCCCTTCAAAGGCAATCATTATTGTGATTGCTATCACAGTAGATTAGTTTTGCCTATTCTTGTTCATTACAAATTCTTGTTCTTCATATAAATTCAGTATGTACTCTTGAATATAGCTTTGTTTACTCAACAAAATGTTTTGAATTTCATCCATGCTATCATGCATTTCAGTGAAAGATTAATTTATTTTATTTTATTTTTTTTTATTTTTTTGAGATGGAGTCTCGCTCTGTCACCAGGCTGGAGTGCAGTGGTGCGATCTCGACTCACTGCAACCTCTGCCTTCCGGCTTCAAGCAATTCTCCTGCCTCAGCCTCCCAAGTAGGTGGGACTACAGGTGCGTGCCACCACGCCCAGCTAATTTTTGTATTTTTAGTAGAGATGGAGTTTCACCATGTTGGCCAGGATGATCTCGATCTCTTGACCTTGGGATCCACCTCCCAAAGTGCTGGGATTACAGGCATGAGCTACCATGCCCGGCCCATTTTTAATGTTGAGTAGTATCCCATTCTGTGTATATATGACCATTTATTTATCAGGCTGCATTGACGAACATTTGAATTGTTTCCAGTTTGGGCTAATATGAATAAAGCTGCTATAAACATTCTTGTACAAATGTTTTTGCAAACATGTTTTCTCAGGTAAAAATCTTAGAGTGGAATCTCTAGATTTTAATTAGATTTATGTTTAACTTTATAAGTTGCCAAACCAATTTCCAAAGTGGTCATATCATTTTATATTCCCACCAGCAATGTATGAAAATTTCAGTTGCCTCACATTTTACCTATATTTGATATTATCCAGTTTGTTTGGTCAGCTTTTAAAAAATATTAGCCATTCTAGAGGATGTGTTTTAGTTTTAATTCTCCAGATACTAATGACATTGAGCACTTTTTCATATATTTATTGACCATTTGTGTATAATACTTTCTGAGATGCCCATTCAAGGTCTTTAATCTTTTTTTGGTGGGGGGAGAGTTGATTGTCTAATTTTATTGAATTGTAGAATTGCTTATAATTCTGAATACAACACCTTTGCCAGACATGTTTTCGCAAATATTTTCTCCGTGTCTGTGACTCCCCTATTCATTCTGTTAACAATGTATTTTGATGAGTAGATGTTTTTAATTTTGATAAAGTCCACATTATTAATTTTTTTCTTTTATCACTGGCTTTCTAAGTTCTGTCTAAAAATCAAATTCCATTATCTTGTATTGATGTTGCAAGACTGCAAAAATAGCCTCTTATGTTTTCATCTAGAGATTTTATAGTTTTAGCTTTTACATTAAAGTCCCTAGTCATCTTAAATTAATTTTTGTGTACAGTGTGATGTACGGGTGTGAAATAATACAAATCCATATATTGGTCTCTGCCCCCAGTTCCTGATACAGGACTCCTAAAGCCCCCTTGTAATTTCTTAAGAGATAGGAGTGCTAGGAGCATCTTTTTCTTCTAATACTTCATCTTTAACCTTGGTTCCTGACAACAGAGTTCCTAAACTGCTTGACGTTTCCTGTGTGATAGGAGCATCTTTTGTTCTAACAAGGTGACTCTTGATGGGCTCCTGGATTGAGACTACTCACCGGAAAGACCAAGCCATGATTAGAAGCTTTGAAATTTTCGTCCTATATCCCTTCCTCTGGGAAAGGAATGGGGGATAGGAATTGAATTAATAGTTCATAATGCCTATGTAGTGAAGCCTTCCCAAAAATCCCTAAAAGATTGGGTTTGGAGAACTTCCAGATTGGTAAACACATGGAGGTACTGAGAGGGTGGCACTCTGAAGAGGGTATAAGAGCTCCACACCCTTTCCCCATGCATCTTTTCCATCTGTCTATTTCTAAGTTGTATCCTTTCGTAATAAACCAGTAATCGAGTAAGTAAACTATTTTCCTGAGTTCTGTGAGCCATTCTAGAAAATTATTGAACCAAAGGATGGGGTTGTGGGAACTTTTGATTTACAGCAGGTTGGTCAGAGAAGCACAAATGCAACCTGGATTTACAACTGGTGTCTGAGGTGGTGCCAGTTCTATAGGATTGAACTCTTAACCTGTGAAAGTTAATATAATCTCTAGGTAGATCATCTCATAACTGAATTAAATGCTAGGACACCCATTCAATGTCTGCTGAAAAGTGCAGAATTGCTTGGTGTGGGAAAAATAAAACCCACACATCTGGTGTCAGAAATGAGGTATTCAGAGTAGACATAGAGTAGCAATGGAAACAGGAGTTTTACTTGCAACAGGCGAAGTTCATTTTTTTCCCCATACAGATAGTCAGTTGTTCTGACAGCATTTTTTAGACTATCATTTTCTTTGGAATTGCTTTGGCACTTTGGTAGAAAATCAATTGACAACATAAATGTGGATCTATTTCGGAACCCTCTATTCTGTTCCAGTTGCCTGTCTACACATAAATACTACACTGTCTTGATTACCATAACATTACACTAAGTCTTGAAGTCAGAAAGTTTAAGTCCTCCAAATTTATTCTTTTTGGTTGTTGTTATTTTAGGACACTTTCAATTACATATAAATTTTAGAATCAGCTTGTCAACTTTTACCCCTCAAAAAAGCCTGTTGGGATTTTTATTGGGATTTTATTTAATCTACAGATAAGTTTTGAGAAAATTGATATTTAACACCACCAAGTTTTCCAGTCTGTGAAAATAGCATGTCTCTCCAGTTAGATCATCTTTAAATTTCCTCCGTAATGTTCTGTATATTCAATGCAGAAGTCTTAACCATATTTCATTAAATATATCCCTACGTATTTTGTGTCTGGATATATAACAGCATTTTTTAAATTTATTTTTTCCAACTTTTATTTTGTATTCAGGAGATATATGTGCAGGTGTGTTACCTGGGTATACTGCGTGATGCTGAGGTTTGGGGTACAAATTATCCCATCACCCAGGCAGTGAACATAATACCCAATAGTTTTTCAACCCATTCCCATCTCCCTCCTATCTCACATTAGTAGTCCCAGTTTCCATTACTGCAATCTTTATGTACATGTGTACTCAATATTTAGCTCCCACTTATTAGTGAGAACACGTGGTATTTGATTTTCTATTCCTGTGTTAAGTCGCTTAGGATAATGACCTCCAGCTGCATCCATGTTGCTGCGAAGGACATGATTTCATTCATTTTTATGGCTAAATAGTATTTTATGTTGTATGCATACTACATTTTCTTTATCCAGTCCACCATTGATGGGCACCTAGATTGATTCCATGTCTTTATTATTGTGAACAGTGCTACAATGAAGATGCAAGTGCGTGTATCTTTTTGGTAGAATAATTTGTTTTCTTTTAGATGTACACCAAGTAATGGGATAGCTGGGTTGAATTGTAGTTCTAAGTTATTGAAGAAATCTCCAAACCGCTCTTCACAATAGCTGAACTAATTTACGTCTCCACCAAAAATGTATAAGCCTCGCCAGCATTTGTTGTTTTCTTACTTTTTAATAATAGTCATTCCGACTTGTATGAGATGATATCTCATTGTGGTTTTCATTTGCATTTCTCTGATGAGCAGTGATGTGGAGCATTTTTTCATGTTTTTTGGCCACTTGTATGCCTTCTTTTGTGAAGTGTCTGTTCATGTCTTTTCCCCATTTTTAATGGGGTTATTTGTGTTTTGCTTGTTCAACTGTTTAAGCTCCTTATGGATTCTGGATATTAGACATTTGTTGGATGCATAATTTGCAAATATTTTCTCCCATTCTGTGGGTTGTCTATGTACTCTGTTGACAGTTTCTTTTGCATGCAGAAGTTCTTCAGTTTAATTACGTCCCAGTTGTTCACTTTTGTTTTTGTTGCAATTGCTTTTGAGGACTTAGTCATAAATTCTTTAGCAAGGCTGATGTCCAGAATGGTGTTTCCTAGGTTTTCTTCTAGGATTCTCCTACTTTAGGGTCTTATATTTAAATCTTTAATCCATCTTTAGTTAATTTTTATATATGGTGAAAGGTACAGGTTCAGTTTCATTCTTCTACATATGACTAGCCAGCTATCCCAGAATCACTTATTGAATAGGGAGTCCTTTCCCCATTGCTTATTTTTGTCAATTTTGTCAAAGATCAGATGGTTGTAGATATGTGGCTTTATTTCTAAGTTCTCTATTTTGTTCCATTGGTCTATGAATCCGTTTTTATGGCAGTACCATGCTGTTTTGGTTACTGTAGACTTATAGTATGGTTGGAATTCAGGTAATGTTATGCCTCCAGCTTTGTTCTTTTTTTGTAAGATTGCTTTGGCTGCTTGGGCTCTTTTCTGGTTCCATATCAATTTTAGAATAGTCTTTTCTACTTCCGTGAAAAATGACACTGGGGCCGGGCATGGTTGCTCACGTCTGTAATCCCAGCACTTTAGAAGGCCAAGGTGGACAGATCACTTGAGGTCAGGAGTTCGAGACCAGCCTGGCCAATATGGTGAAACCCCGTCTCTACTAAAAATACACAAAAATTAGCTGGGTGTGGTGGTATGCACTAGGCTGTAGCAGCTACTTGGGTAGCTGAGGCAGAAGAATCTCTTGAACCCAGGAGGTAGAGGTTGCAGTGAGCCAAGATCACACCACTGCACTCCAGTCTAGGTGACAGAGCAAGACTCCATCATCAAAAAAAAAAAGAAAGAAAGAAAAGAAAAGAAAAATTACATTGGTATTTTGATAGGAATTGCAATTACTCTGAATCTGTAGGTTGCTTTGAGCAGTATGGCCATTTTAACGATACTGATTCTTCCAATCCATGAGCATGAAATGTTTTTCCATTTGTTTGTGTCATCTATGATTTCTTTTAGCAGTGTTTTGTATTTCTCCTTGTAGAGCTCCTTCACCTCCTTGGTTAGATATATTCCTAGATATTTCCTGGATATGACTACTGTAAGTGGGATTGCATTCTTCATTTGGCTCTCAGCTTGAACATTATTAGTGTATAGAAATCATACTGATTTTTGTATGTTGATTTTGTATCCTGAAACTTTACTGAAGTCGTTTATCAGTTCCAAGAGCCTTTTGCCAGAGTCTTCAGGGTTTCCTAGGTATAGAATCATATAATCTGTGAAAAGAGTTTGACTTCTTCTTTTCCTATTTGGTTGACTTTCATTTCTGTCTCTTGCCTGACTGCTCTGGCTAACACTTCCAGTACTATGTTGAACAGGAGTGGTGACAGTGGGCATCCTTGTCTTACTCCAGTTCTCAAGGGGAATGGTTTTAGTTTTTGCCCATCCAGCATGGCATTGGCTATGGTGTGTAATAGATGGGTCTTATTATTTTGAGGTATGTTCCTTTGATGCCTAGTTTCTTGATAATTGTTATCATGAAGCGATGCTGGATCTTATCAAAAGCTTTTTCCACATCTATTGAGATGATAATATGGTTTTTGTTTTTAACTCTGTTTATGTGGTGAATCACATTTATTAACTTGTGTATGTTGAACAAGTCTTGCATTTGAGGAATGAAACCTGTTTATTGTGGTGAATTAATTTTTTGATGTACTGTTGAGTTTGGGTTGCTATTATTTTCTTGAAGACTTTTGTGTCTATATTCACCAGGAATATTGGCTCATTGTTTTATTTTTTCACTGTGACTGCCAGGTTTTGGTATCAGGGTGATGCTCACTTCGTAGATTGAGGTAGGAAGGAGTCCTTCCTCCTTGATTTTTGGGGACACTTTTAGTAGAACTGATACCAGCTCTTCTTTGTATATCAGGTAGAATTTAGCTGTGAATCCATCCAGCTGGGGCTTTTTGTTTTTGGTTGGTAGGCTTTCTATCACTGATTCTAATTCAGAAGTCAATCTTGGTCTGTTCAGGGTTTCAATTGTTTCCTTATTCAACCATGGGAGGTTGTGTGTTTCTGGTAATTTATCAATTTCCTCTAGATTTTATAGTTTGTGTGCATAGAGGTGTTCATAATATTTTCCATGGATATTTTGTATTTCGGTGGGATCAGTTGTAATGTCACCTTTTGTCATTTCTGATGGTGTTTATGTGAATCTTTTTTTCTTTGTTAATCTAGCTAATGATCTATCTATTTTATTTATCTTTTCAAATAACCAGCTTTTAGTTTGTTGATTCTTTGTATGGATTTTTGGGTCTCAATTTCATTCAGTTTCACTCAGATTTTAATTATTTCTTTTCTTCTGCTAGCTTTGGGATTAGTTGTTCTTGTTTTTCTAGTTCCTGTAGGTATAATGTTAGATCATTAATTTGAGATCTTGCTAACTTTTTGAGGTAGGCAATTACCACTATAAACTTTCCTCTTAACATTGCTTTTACTGCATCCAGAGATTTTTGTATGTTTTGTGTCTGTTTTCATTTTTTTCAAATAATTTGTTTATTTCTGCCTTAATTTCATTGTTTACCCAAAAGTCATTCAGGGGTAAGTTGTTTCATTTCCTTATAAGCGTGTGTTTTTGAGGGATCTTTCTGGTATTCATTTCTATTTTTATTCCACTGTATTCTGAGAGTATAGTTGGTATAATTTTGATTTTTTTGAATTTATTGAGACTTGCTTTATGGTCAAGCATGTGGTTGATCTTGGAGTATGTTCTACATGCAGATGAGAAGGCTGTATATTCTGTGGTTGATGGGTGGAGTATTCTGTAGATGTCTATTAGATCCAGTTGATCAAGTGACAAGTTTAAGTCTAAAATTTGTTCGTTTTCTGCCTCAATGCCCTGTCTAATGTTGACAGTATGGGTGTTGAAGTTCCCCACTATTACTGTGTAACTGTCTAAGTCTTTTCATAGGTCTAGAAGTACTTGTTTTATGAATCTGAGTGCTCCACTGTTGGATGTGTATATATGTAGGATAGTTAAGTCTTCTTGTTGAATTGAACCCTTTATCATTATATAATGCCTTTCTTTGTCCTTTATTACTATGGTTGGCTTAAAGTCTGTTTTATCTGATATAAGAACAGTGATCCCTATTTTTTTCTGTTTTCCATGTGCATGACAGATCTTTCTCTAACCCTCTACTTTGAGCCTATGGATGTTGTTATGTGTGAGATGGGTGTCTTCAAGACAGCAGACAGATGAGTCTTGTTTTCTAATCCAAACTTTCCACCTTGCGCCTTTTAAGTGGGGTGTTTAAAGTATTGACATTCAAGGCTAATATTGATATGTGAGGTTTGATCCTATCATAAGGTTGTTAGTTGGTTGCTTTGTAGTTTCTATTGCGTGGTTGCTTTATAAGGTCTTTAGGCTATGTACCTAAGTGTGTTTTGGTGGTAGATGGCATCATTCTTTTGTATCCATGTTTAAAACTCCCTTAAGGATCTCCTGTAAGGTTGGTCTAATGGCAACAAATTCGCTTAGTGTTAGCTTGTCTGGAAAATATCTTTTTATTTCTCTTTTGCTTATACAGCCTACTTTGGCAGGATATGAAGTTCTTTTTTTTTTTTTATTCTTATTATACTTTAAGTTCTAGGGTACATGTGCATAACGTGCAGTTTGTTACATATGTATACTTGTGCCATGTTGGTGTGCTGCACCCATCAACTCGTCAGCACCCATCAACTCGTCATTTACATCAGGTATAACTCCCAATGCAATCCCTCCCCTCTCCCTCCTCCCCATAATAGGCCCCGGTGTGTGATGTTCCCCTTCCCGAGTCCAACTGATCTCATTGTTCAGTTCCCACCTATGAGTGAGAACATGCGGTGTTTGGTTTTCTGTTGTTGCGATAGTTTGCTGAGACTGATGGTTTCCAGCTGCATCCATGTCCCTACAAGGGACACAAACTCATCCTTTTTTATGGCTGCATAGTATTCCATGGTGTATATGTGCCACATTTTCTTAATCCAGTCTGTCACTGATGGACATTTGGGTTGATTCCAAGTCTTTGCTATTGTGAATAGTGCCACAATGAACATACGTGTGCACGTGTCTTTATAGCAGCATGATTTATAATTCTTTGGGTATATACCCAGTAATGGGATGGCTGGGTCATATGGTACTTCTAGTTCTAGATCCTTGAGGAATCACCATACTGTTTTCCATAATGGTTGAACTAGTTTACAATCCCACCAACAGTGTAAAAGTGTTCCTATTTCTCCATATCCTCTCCAGCACCTGTTGTTTCCTGACTTTTTAATGATTGCCATTCTAACTGGTGTGAGATGGTATCTCATTGTGGTTTTGATTTGCATTTCTCTGATGGCCAGTGATAGAATATGAAGTTCTTGGTTGGAATTTCTTTCCTTTAAGAATGCTGAAAATAGGCCCCCAACTTCTCCCAGCTTGTAAGGTTTCTACTGAAAAGTTCACTGTTAGCCTGATGGGATTCCCTTTGTACATGACCTTTCTCTAGCAACCTTTAAGATTTTTTCTTTAGCATTGACCTTGGACAATCTGGTGACAATATGCCTTGGTAAAGTTCATTTTGTATAGTATTAGGCAGGTGTTCTCTGGATTTCCTGTATCTGGATGTCTATCTCCTTAGCGAGATTGGGGAAATTTTCTTAAATAATTCCCTCAAACATATTTTCCAGGTTGTTTACTTTTTCTCCCTGTCTCTCAGAAATGCCAATAATTCATAGGTTTGGTTGCTTTGCATAATCCCATAGTTCTTGAAGACTTTGTACATTTTTTAAAAATTCCTTTTATTTATTTTTGTCTAACTGGGTTAGTTACAAAGACTGGTCTTCAAGCTCTGAAATTATTTCTTCTTCTTGGTCCAGTTTATTGATAAAGATTTCAACAGTATTTCAAAATTCCTTAAGTGAGTTTTTCAATTGCAGAAGCTCTGATTTATTTTTTAAAGACCCTTATCTCTTCCTTCATTTCTAGGATTGCTTGAGAAGTTTCTTTGCATTGACTTTCAACCTTGTCTTGGATCTCATAAAGCTTCCTTGCAATCCATGCTTTGAATTCTTTATGTGTCATTTCTGAGTTTCCATTTTGGTTAGGGTCCATTGCTAGAATGCTAGTGTGATCCTTTAGTGGTGTCACTACATTCAGATTTTTCATGGTGCCAAAATTCTTCTGTTGGTTCCTTCTCATCTGGAGACACTGACACTTCTAATTTTTGCAATTGTTTTCATGTGGGTAGGATTTTTTCTTTTTCCCTGTATTACTGGGTTCCTTCTCTCTCTCTCTCTCTCTCTTTCTCTTTCTCTCTCTTTCTTCCTTTCTTTCCCCCAAGGTCTCCTGGCTTTGCTTCTAAAGCCCTATGCACTTCTTTTTTTTTTTTTTTTTTTTTTTTTTTTTTTTTTTTTTTTTTTTTTTTGAGACGGAGTCTCGCTCTGTCGCCCAGGCTGGAGTGCAGTGGCGCGATCTCAGCTCACTGCAAGCTCCGCCTCCCGGGTTCCCGCCATTCTCCTGCCTCAGCCTCCCGAGTAGCTGGGACTACAGGCGCCCACAACCGCGCCCAGCTAATTTTTTTGTATTTTTAGTAGAGACGGGGTTTCACCGTGGTCTCGATCTCCTGACCTTGTGATCCGCCCGCCTCGGCCTCCCAAAGTGCTGGGATAACAGGCGTGAGCCACCGCGCCCGGCAGCCCTATGCACTTCTTTGGGGAGGTTTTGTATTGGACTGTGCAGTTTGACCTACAAGTCAGTAGATGGCACTTATCAATAATAGTCAGCTGCAGCCCAAACAGCTGGGTACATATTTGCTCCTTTTTTACTGGCCGAAGCTCTCTGTTGCCTCAGGCATTGGACTGATTCCTGCGCAGCGGTCTGAGCTTCCTGCTCAGCCCTGGGGCAGGGTGAAGTGGCCACTATGGGCAGGATCAGACTGGGCAGGTCTCTGCCTAAAGGTCCCTGGATGGCAGGCACAAGCACCAGCACTGAGGAAGAATCCAATAGGCAAGCACCAAGTACTCGGATGTCTGCCTAAACATGGAGGAAAGCAACTTCCTCAGCCCTCCTCAGCACGGGAATGGGGTGCAGCCTAAATTCCTAATCCAAAAGAGTGAGTGGTCCAGATGTCCGGAGATCTGCCTAGGCATGGAGTGGAGAGGGACCTGCTGCACCAAGATTTCTGCACAGGAGGAGTGGAGTGACTCAGGCTTCTGAACCAGGCAAGCAGATCCTCTGAATGCCTGAGGATCTGCCTGGGCATACAGCAGAGAGGGCTTCCCTGCACCAGGATCTCTGCACAGGAAGGGCAGGGTTGCTCAGATTGTGGATCCAAGTGAGCTGGTGCTCCAAATTCCTGGAGATCTGCCTGGGCATGAAGTGGAGAAGGCCTCCCTGTATCAGGATCTCTGCACAGGAAGGGTAGGGTGGGTAGGGTCAGGCAGATGAAACAGGAGAACAGGTGCTCCAAATGCCTGGATATCCACCTGGACATGGAGTTGAGAGGGCCCTGCCACACCATGATCTAAATAGTATTTTTAATACTGGTAATTTATTGTTTCCTAATATTTATTCAGAATTTTCCCATCACACTGCATAAGTGACACTGAGCATAGTTTTTACTTCCTGGAACTGTCTTATTCATTTTGTTGTCAATGCTATACAACCTGCAAAATTAAATTAAATTTCTGGACGTATGTTCCTCTCTTTATATATTCTCTGAAGCAGTTTAAAATCAGAATTACTGCCACTTCCAGTATGGGGAAGTAAACTCGTAACAGGACCTTAACCTTCCACAGAAAACAACTATAAATTCTGACAAAATGCCAAAAACAACGACCTGAGAGCTCTGAAGAATAAATAAAAGCAGAATTGAAACTTGAAAGAAGCTATGGGTATAAGTGAATTTCCCACTTTGTGTGGCTTTGTCTTGAAGGCAGCCACAGACCCAGAGCAGCACAGAACAGCTAAAACTTCAATAGACAGCAAAGTGCCTTTATAGCTGACAAAAGCAGGGGAGAGTCAAGGTAATCAGGGCCACCAGAGAATAAGAAAGAATCCTGAATAGGAGAGAGCCAGGGAACAGGAACTCCAAATTCCATATATAACTCTTGCCTAAGTCTCTGGCATATATTGGGCTGACTAAAATCAACCAGAAATGACAGTTGAGCTGTTCCCAATCAAAGGCAAGAGAAACTTCTCAGTTTAAATCTAACCAAGTTAATTGCCTTATAAAATAAAAACATCAGCTTCATTTGTAGGACTATAAAGGAATCTAAAGGCTATGCAACATGATATCATAATGATCAAGATTCAATCTACAATTTCTTGACATGAAGAATCAGGAAAATGTGATTCATTTTCAAGAGAAAAGATGATCAACAAACACCAATCCCAAAATGAACCAGATGCTGAAATTATCAGACAGAAACTTTAAAGCTGCTATTATAAATATGCCTAATGAAATAAAAGAAAATATGTTCATAATCAATGAAAAAGTAGCAAATCTAAGCAGAGAAATAGGAAATACAAAAAGAACGAAAGAGAAACTTAGGACTGGAAAATAAAAAATCTGACATAAAGTTCACTATATGAACCTAGCAAAATAAAGGTGATGGAGGGAAATGTCTGTGAATTTGTAGATCAAAAAAAGCAATTAGAAGAAAAGAGAAGAAAAAATGGAAGAAAAAAGAACAGTGCCTCAGGAATTTGCATGGCAATATCAAAAGATCCAACAAGAAAGCTGGAGTCTCAGAAAGAGGGAAAAGAGAGAACAGGGAAATAAGAATATTTGATAAAATAATGGCCAAGAAATACTCAGATTTGTTGAAAAATAGAAATTATTTGTTCCTCACATATAAAACTGAACTTAGAATTTATTTTAATTTATTGTATTACTTGAATGTAGCTTACTAGGTTTCATTTAATCAAGTCTATTGATTTAGTGGGTACTGATTATTACGGTTTTTTATGTTTCAGTAAATTTAGTAGCTTCATTTTTCTGGAAAGTTTCTATTTTATCTAACTCTTCAAATTATTTTTAGTTTTCCATTGTAATGTTTAAATTTTTCTATTTTATCGCTAATTGATACAGTTTGGCTGTATCTCCACCCAAATATGATCTTGAACTGCAGTTCTCATAATCCCCATGTGTCATGGGAGGGGCCCAGTAAGGGGTAATTGAATCGTGGGGGTGGTTACCTCCATGCGGTTCTCATGATAGTCAGTGAGTTCTCACGAGATCTGACGGTTTTATAAGGGTTTTTTTCCCACCCTTCACTCTGCATTTCTCCTTGCTGCCACCATGTGAAAAAGGTGTTTGCTTCCCCTTCTGCCATGATTGTTCGTTTCCTGAGGCCTCCTCTGCCCTGCAGAACTGTGAGTCAATTAAACGTTTTTTCTTTATAAATTACCCAGTCTTGGGTATGTCCTTATAGCACCATGAGAATGGACTAATACAGTAAATTGGTACCAGGTAGTGGGGCACTGCTGTAAAGACACTCAAAAATGTGGAAGCTACTTTGAAACTGGGTAACAGGCAAGTTAGAACAATTTCAAGGGTTCAGAAGAAAATAGGAAAACATGAGAAACTCTGGACCTTCCTAGAGACATGGAGGGCTCAGAAGACAGGAAGATGTGAGAAAGTTTGGAATTTCCTAGAGACTTGTTGAATGGCTTTGACCAAAATGCTGATAGTGATATGGACAATAAAGTCCAGACTGAGGTGGCCTCAGATGGAGATGAGGAACTTGCTGGGAACTGGAGCAAAGGTAACTCTTGCTGTGCAAAGACATTGGTGGCATTTTGCCCCTGACATGGAGATTTGTGGAACTTTGAACTTGAGAGAGATGACTTAGGGTATCTGGCAGAAGAAATTTTTAAGCTGCAAAGTATTCAGGGTGACAGAGCATGAAACTTTGGAAACTATGCAGTTTGGTGATGCAGTAGAAAACAAAGACCCATTTTCCGGGGAGAAATTCAAGTCAACTACAGAAATTTGCACAAGTAAAGAGGACCCAAATGCTAATCATCAAGACAATGGAGAAAATGTCTCCAAGGCATGTCAGACCCTTCACAGCAGCCCCTCCCATCACAGGCCCAGAAGACTAGGAAGGAAAAATGGTTTCCTGGGTGAGGTCCAGGGCCCCCCTCTTGTGTGCAGCCTCTGGACTTGGTGTCCTGCATCCCAGCCACTCCAGCTGTGGCTAAAAGGAGCTCAGGCCATTGCTTCAAAGGGTGCAAGCCCCAAGCCTTGGAAGCTTCCACATGGTGCTGGTCCTGCAGGTGTGCAGAAAACAAGAATTGAGGTTTGGGAACCTCTGTCTAGATTTCAGAAGATGTATAGAAATGGCTAGATGTCCAGGCAGAGGTGTGCTCCTGGGGTGGAGCCCTCATGGAAAGCCTCTGCTAGGGCAGTGCAGAAGGGAAATATGGGGTCAGAGCCACCACACAGAGTCCCCACTGGGGCACTGCCTAGGGGCACTGTGAGAAGAAGGCCACCATCCTCCAGACTTCAGAAGGGTAGAACCACTGACAGCTTGCACCATACTCCTGGAAAAGCCACAGACATTCAACACCAGTCAAGAAAGCAGCTGGGAGGGGGGCTGTGCCCTGCAAAGCTACAGGGTCAGAGCTGCCCAAGGTCATGGGAGTCCATCTCTTACATCAGTAACACCTGAATGTGAGGCATGGAGTCAAAAGAGATCATTTTGGAGCCTTAAGATTTGACTGCCCCACCAGATTTCAGACTTGCATGGTACCTGTAGACTCTTCATTTTGGTCAATTTCTCCCATTAGGAATGGCTGTATTTACCCAATGCCTGTACCCTCATTGCATCTAGGAAGTAACTAACTTGCTTTCGATTTTACAGGTTCATAGGTGGAAGGGACTTCCCTTGTCCCAAGTGAGACTTTGGACTTGGACTTTTGAGTTAATGCTGGAATGAGTTAAGACTTTGGGGGACTGTTGGGAAGTCATGATTGTAGTTTGAAATGTGAGGACGTGAGATATGGGAGGACCCAGGGCAAAATGATATGGTTTGGCTGTGTCCCCCTGCCCCAAATTTCATCTTAAACTGTAGTTCCCATAATCCCCATTTGTTGTGGGAGGGACTTGGTGGGAGGTAATTGAATCATGGGGGCGTTTGCCTCCATGCTGTTCTCATGATAGTGAGTTCTCACGTGATCTGATGGTTTTATAAGGGAGTTTTCCCACCATTCACTCTGCACATCTCCTTGCTGCTGCCATGTGAAGAAGGACATGTTTGCTTCCCCTTCTGCCATGAGTGTTAAAGTCTCATGAGGCCTACCCAGCTCCGCAGATCTAAGTCAATTAAACCTCTTTCCTTTATAAATTGCCCAGTCTTGGGTATGTCCCAACAAAAATAATGAAGACACCATTAAACACTAGAAGAGGAAAAAGGGACATAATTAGTGTATTAGTCTGTTCTCATGCTAATTATGTCCCCTTTTCCTCTTCTAGTGTTTAATGGTGTCTTCATTATTTTTGTTGTTGATTAATCTTTCTAGAAATTGGTCTTTTTTTTTAAAACAACAAGCTTTTGGTTTCTTGATCTCTATTGTTTCTTCCTTAGTTTCCCATTCATTTACATTCTTCATTTATTTCAAGTTCTTTTTTTAGATTTACTATTCTTCTTACTCCAGCTTCTTCAGCCAAATACCTATTTTCAATACTTTTTTTTTCTTTTGAGATGGAGTCTTGCTCTGTTGCCCAGGCTGTAGTGTGGTGGCATGATCTTGGCTCACTGCACCTCCACCTGCTGGGTTCCAATGATTCTCCTGCCTCAGCCTCCCGAGTAGCTGGGACTACAGACATGCACCACCATGCCTAGCTAATTTTTGTATTTTTAGTAGAGACAGGGTTTCACCATGTTGGCCAGGCTGGTCTTGAACTCCTGACCTCGTGATCTGCCCACCTCAGCCTCCCAAAGTGCTGGGATTACAGGCATGAGACACCACACCCAGCCTATTTTCAATAATTTCAAAATAAATGTATGAAACCATAAATTTCCCCAAATAAGTGCTTTAGTTAGATCCCAAAAGCGTTGGATGTTGATTAGGGTAAATGATTGAACTACTATAACAAAGAGAATCCAATAGACAATGGATCAAATAAGATACTTTATTGCCTTCTCATCTAAGAATGAGAGTGAGTATTCCAAGGTCACAGATATGTCTGGATCCTAAGCTAATGTATCCTTTGCCATCCTTAAAACATATTTCTCAAGGTTGCTTTGGTCACCATCATTCCAGCAAGCAGGGAAAGTTAAATGTGGAGGAATATGTGTGCAAGGTTTTATAGGCAAGGCCTGGAAGGAAAAATGTTTTTTCCATTCACATTTTTTTGACATATGGTCTCATTCTGTCATCCAGGCTGGAGTGCAATGGCACAATCATGGCTCATTGCAGCCTCAACCTCCCAGGCTCAAGCAATCCTCCCACCTCGGCCTCCCAAGTAGCTGGGACCCCAGGCACGTGCCACTACACCTGGCTAATTTTTGTATTTTTTGTAGAGACAGTTTCACCTTGTTGCCCAAGCTGGTCTCAAACTCCAGAGCTCAAGATATCCGCCTGCCTCAGCCTCTCAAAGTGCTGGGATTACATGGTGGGATCACCCACCATGCCTGGCCCATTTCCAGTCACATTCTTTTGATATAAATCAAGTTCTATAACCACACCTAGCAGCAAAGTAGGCTGAAAATTTAGTCTTTGGTGAGACAACCCCATTATGGCCCTATTACAATAAATAGGAAAATTTTTGCAGCAGTCTCTACCACATGCATCTTCACTGATGTTCATACCTGTAATTCCTATTAAAATTTCTTTTTTATTTCATGAATTATTGACAAGTGCATTCATTTCATTCCAAGGTTATTGGGGGGTAGAGATTTAAACTATTTATTATTGACTCATAAGTTAATGACACTGTGTTAATTCTACTGTGTATATTATCTGAAATTTGCGTAATATTATAAAATCAATTGTCTTGAAAACTCCACGGATACTTGAAAAGACTATATATTCTCCATTTGATGGGTGTAGGAATCCACAGTGTCTATAGATCAAACTTGCTAATTGTATTATTCAAATGTTTGATATGCTTTCTAAATTTTATTCACTTGGTCTATCAGCCCACAATATGCCTGTTCACTTTCCATTGGCAAAATTTTGTCACACTGTCTAGGATAAAATCAATGGGACAGAGGAGTATACTGTAGCTGAATGGATTTCCTAGAGACCCTTTTAATCCAATTAGAGGGTTTAACAAAAGATGTGATTGATATACTACTTTTAATTATGTCTTCTCCCTAAGGATGTATCTTAATTTGCGGCTCATTCTGCCTTCATATATCGGGAATATTTCTCAATACATTTCATTGGTTGGAGATGAGAAATATTCATTCATCATCCTTACAATCACAGACTTCATGGATTCTGTTTTTCTTTGCATCCCTGCTTTCAATCAAATATTTTTTTCTGTATTTTATCAAATGCCACTAATGACAACCAATTCAAGCTGGCAACATACTGTCTCCAAATCTCTTTGCACAAATCGCAAGTTCACTTGGTATATTTTCTGCTTTACCCAATGTTTCACCACTACAAAACATGCCCATGTTTACAGGTTCCTAGAATAGTTTTTCACCACCTGCATCTTGGTCACCACATATTTCAGGTTTTTATTATATGAACATCCAGTTTCTAGATATCAATTTATATATTCATGTTATGGGTTGAATTGTTGTCCCCCCACTGAAAAAAAACTGGTGAAGGCTAAACACAAAGACCTCAGAATATGACCTCATTTGGAAATAGGGTGATTGCAGATGTAATGAGTTAAGATGATGTCATACCAGAGCAAGGTGGCTCCCTAACCCAATATGACTAGTGTTTTCATAGCAAAATGGCCACATGAGAACACAGACACACAGAGAGAATGCCATATGGCAACAAAGGCAGAGATTGGGAATTATGCAGCTTCAAGCCAAGGAATACCAAAGATTGCTAACAAACCAGCAGAAGCTAAGAAGAGGCAAGGAAGGATTCCACCAGGTTTCAGGTGGAGACTGGCCCTCTAACACCTTGGTTTCAGATCTCTGGTCTCTAGAACTGTAAGAATAAAATTCTGTTGTTTTAAACCATCCAGTTTGTGGTACTTTGTTACAGCAGCCCTAGAAAACAAATACAATTAGTGAACAAGCATTGCAGTAAAGCTGAATTTATTTAAAAAAAAAACTCAATGGCTTAAAAAATAAATGTTATCTTATTCTCACAGATCTGTGTGTTGGCTGTGACTCTGCTGGACTCTACTGGACTTGGCTGGGCTCAGCTTCAGACTTGAGGTCATGTTCAGACATTCTCCAAGTACCTTTTCATTCTGGGTTCCAGGCTGAATTAGCAGCCTCACCTGGGACAAGGTGTTTTTATGACAGAGAACAAAGCACAAGAGCTCAAGACAAATCACACAAACATATTTAAAGCCTCTGCTCAGATGTGGCATCAGATACATCCCCATATACTCTACAGGCAAAACAAAGACACACAGACTTGTGGCAAAGCTCTAAGAAGAGAAGCATTGTCCTTTAGGCAAGTGTGGGAAGGTGAGAAAGGTATAAATAACAACTAATATATTGTGTTTATTCTATTTATATTTACTGTGATTACTTATATGTATTGCTATTTATATCATCTAATTTTGTGTCTTATGTTTATCATCGTTTTGTGAGTTTTTTTCTTTTCTTTTTTTTTTTTTTTATTTCCATAGGTTTTTGGGGAACATGTGGTATTTGGTTACACGAGTAAGTTCTTTAACGGTGATTTGTGAGATTTTGGTGTACCCATCATCTGAGGAGTATGCACTGAACCCAATTTGGAGTCTTTTATCCCTCACTCCCTCCCACCCTTTCCCCTGAGTCCCACAGCCCATTGTATAATTCTTATGCCTTTTCATCCTCATAGCTTAGCTCCCACTTATGAATGAGAACACACGATGTTTGGTTTTCCATTCCTCAGTTACTTCACTTAGAATAATAGTCTCCAGTTCCATCCAGGTTGCTGAGAATGGGCATTTGGCTGGTTCCAGATTTTTGCAATTGCCAATCATGCCGCTATAAACATGCATGTGCAAGTATCTTTTTTGTATAATGACTTCCTTTTCTCTGGGTAGATACCCAGTAGTGGGATTGCTGGATCAAATGGTAGTTCTACCTTTACTTCTTTAAGGAACCTCCACACTGTTTTCCATAGTAGTTGTACTAGTTTACATTCCCAGCAGCAGTGTATAAGTGTTCCCTTCTCACTGCATCCACACCAACATTTTTTTTTTTTTTTTTTGATGATAGCCATTCTTGCAGAAGTAAGGTAGTATTGCATTATGGTTTTGATTTCCATTTCTGGATATTAGTCCTTTGTCAGATGCATAGATTGTGGGGCTTTTCACCCACTCTGTGAATTGTCTGTTTACTCTGCTGACTGTTCCTTTTGCAATGCAGAAGCTCTTTAGTTTTATACTCCTTTCCTATCTATTTGAGACTCATATGATTTCTATACCCCTCCCCCTTTCCCTCTCTGCTAATTTGAATGCTATAGACAGTATGTCCATTTATTTAATGGTTACCCTTAATGTTATTTAATATACTTGACTATAAAGATTACAAAAATATCTAAAGGAATTCAATATATACAGCCCCCTCCTTAAATAACATGACCCTTGTCATGCTTTACCCAATAAAAGGCAACTTCTGGAGAAGTGGGGAAGATGGCATACAGGAGACAGGGCTAACATGCAGCTCCCACATGGACAAACAAAACAGTGTGTGGAGACTCACACCCTGATCTTTTGCTCCAAGAACCACAGAAGAAATGTACTAGAAAAACCAAAAGAATTCACAGACTCTTTGAAAGGAGCAACATGCTGCTGTAAGTTGCATGAAACAAGCAGAAAACTGTGAGTTCCCAAAGTGTAAGGCAGGGGACCTACCTCTGAACCCACATCCCCACTGGGGACTCTTAAAATTCAAATCACAGGAGAAGGACTTAACCTTACCTAGAGATAAAACGGATTTAGGGAGTCATGAAAAATATAAAAATAGAAGTAGCAGCAGGAAGTGCCTTGCATGCACTCCTAGTCCCTAGTTTGAGCCCAGGGAAGCCATCCCTGACTATATCTTACAGGGACCCTTGGCGAAGGCAGCCAGTGGAATTGTAGGGGAGGGGCTCACAGGGTGAAGGAAGTTTCCAACTGAAATTGCTAGTGGATTCAACTGGGCACAAATTTTCTTGAGCAGAGTCTGAGGGATGAGTGGGAGCAGCTGTGGATACGCGTGAGTGCAGGAGTGCAGGAGCCACTGCAGACAGAGTAGGCAGACTAGAAAGGGTGAGGTCTGAAAGCGAGGTTGTTTCTTAGCAGGGTAGCTCACGGCCTGGGGTAAGGTTTCAACATGGCACCATGGAGTGAGACTAGACTTTCCAACTATGTGGGAGCTGGCTGAGGCCACTTGCTACCACTATCCCCCACTTGCCTGGACACAGGAAAGGCAGCCATAATCCCCTCTAGAACATAACCCCATTGACCTGAGAATCACCCCTCAACCCCCACAGTGGCCATGGCAGGCCCCACCCAAGGAGAGTCTGAGCCCAGACCCACCTAATCCTGCCCGCACCTGATGGTATTTCCCTACCCACCCTGGTAGCCAAACACAAAACAAAAACTCCTGGGAGTCCATCACCTGAGAAACCAAAATACTTACCCTGGACGTGTTAGGGCAAGCTTAGAGCCCCCTACCACTACAGCAGCTAGCGTTCTCTTGAAACTGCCACCTCCTGGCTAGAGGCCAACCAGCTCAGGCCATTACAGCAACTCATTATAGAATAAACATGATCCCAGGAAGAAGATAATACCTAATTCCACAGCCTATAACATCCTGAAATAGTCTACCCAAATGAGAAGGAGCTAGAAAAGTACTTCTGGTAATATGACAAAATAGGGTTCTGTAACACCCCCAAAAGATTCCCAGCAATAAATCCAAACCAAGAAGAAATCTCTGAATTGCCAAATAAAGAATGCAGAAGGTTGATTATTAAGCTACTCAAGGAGATATCAAAGAAAGGTGAAAACCAACTTTAAAAATTATATTAAAAAATACAGAATATGGATGAAAAATTATCCAGAGAAATAGATATCAAAAAGAAAAAATAATCACAACTTCTGGAAATGAAAGATACACTTAGAGAAATACAAAATGCCTGGAAAGTTTCAACAATAGAGTAGAACAAGTAGAAGAAAGAACTTCAGAGCTCAAAGACAAGGCTTTTGAATTAACCCAATCAGACAGAGACAAGGGAAAAAAAAAAAACAACGCCTCCAAAATATTTGGGATTATCTTAAACGATCAAACCTAAGAATAGTTGGTATTCCTGGAGAAGAAAATAAATCTAGAAGTTTGGAAAACTTATTTGAGGGAATAATTGAGGAAAACTTCCCTGGCCCTGCTAGCAACCTAGACATCCAAATACAAAAAGCTCAAAGAACACCTGGGAAATTCATTGCAGAAAGATCATCACCTAGGCATATATTCATCAGGCTATCTAAAGTCAAGATGGACAAAAGGATCTTAAGAGCTGTGAGACAAAAGCATCAGGTGGACTATAGAGGAAAACCTATCAGATTAACAGAAGACTTCTCAGCAGAAGCCTTACAAAGCCAGAAGGAATTGAGGTCCCATATTTAGCCTCCTAAGACAAAATAATTGTCAGTCAAGAATTTTGTATCCAGCAAAACTAAGCTTCATGAATGAAAGTGAGATTAAGTCTTTTTCAGACAAACAAATGCTGAGAGAATTTGCCACTACTAAGCCAGCACTACAAGAAATCCCAAAAGGAGTTCTAAATCTTGAAGAAAAAGAACCTCAAAATACACCAAAATAGAACCTCCTTAAAGCATAAATTTCACAGAATCCAAAAAGCAATAACACAACAGGGAAAAAAAAACAAGGTTTTAAGGCAACAATTAACATGATGAATAGAACAGTACATATCATCTCAATACTAACATTGAATGTAAATGGCCTAAATGTTCCAATTAAAAGATATGGAATAGCAGAATGGATAAAACCCCACCAATCAAGTACCTGCTGTCTTCAAGAGACTCACCCAACACATAAGGAGTCACATAACCTAAAGGTAAAGGGGTAAAAAACGAATTCCACACAAATGAAAACCAAAAGTGAGCAAGAGTGGCTACTTTTATATCAAACAAAATAGGCTTTAAAGCAACAACAGTATAAAAAGGCAAAGAGGGACATTATATAATGATTTAAAAAAATAGTCCAACAGGAAAATATCACAAACCTAAATACATATGTACTTAACACTGGAGCTCCCAAATTTATAAAACAATTACTACTAAACCTAAGAAATGAGACAGACAGCAATACAATAATAGTGGGGGACTTCAATACTCCACTGACAGCAGTAGACTTGGTCATCAACACAGAAAATCAACAAATAATGGACTTAAACTATATACTAGAACAAACGGACTTCATAGATATTTGTAGAACATTCAACCCAACAATTGAGAATACACATTCTTTTCTTCAGCACATAAACATTCTCCAAGATAGACCAAATGACAGGTCACAAAACAAGTCTCAATAAATTTAAGAAAATCAAAATTATATCAACTATCCTCTTAGATCACAGTGGAATAAAACTGGAAATTAACTCCAAAAGGAACCCTCAAAACCATCCAAACACGTGGAAATTAAATAATCTGCTCTTGAATAATCTTTGGGCCAACAATGAAATCAAAATATAAATTTAAAAATTCTTTGAGCTGAATGGTAATAGTGACATAACATAAAAAAGCCTCTGGGATACAGCAAAAGCAGTGTTAAGAGAACAATTCATAGGATTAAATGCCTACATCAAAAAGTCTGAAAGAGCACAAGCAGACAATCTAAGGCCACGGCTCAAAGAACTAGAGAAACAAGAACAAACAAAATCCCAACCCAGAAGAAAAGAAATAACCAAGATCAGAGCAGAACTAAATGAAATTGAAACAAAAAAATAAAAAAGATAAATGAAACAAAAAGCTGATTATTTGAAAAAGATAAATAAAATTGATAGAACATTAGTAAGATTAACCAAGAAGAGAGAAGATCAAATTAGCTCAATTAGAAATGAAACAGAGATATTAAAACCAATATCAAAGAAATGCAAAAGATCATTCAAGGCTACTATGAACACCTTATGCATACAAACCAGAAAATGTAGAAGAGATGGTTAAATTCCTGGAAATATACAACCCTCCTAGATTACAACATGAGGAAATAGAAACTTAACAGACCAATAACAGCGAGATTAAAAGCGTAATTTTTAAAATTGCCTACAAAAAAAAAGTCCAGGCCCAAATGAATTCACAGATAAATTCTACCAGACATTCAAAGAAAAATCAGTACCAACCTTACTGAAACTATTCCCAAAAAAAATAGAGAAAGATGGATCTTCCCTAAAGATCATTCTATGAAGCCAGTATCACCCTAATTCCAAAACCAGGAAAAAAACAAAACAAAAAAAGAAAGCTACAGACCGATATCACTGATGAACATAGATGCAAAAATCCTCAACAAAATATTAGCTAATTGAATCCAACAGCATATCAAAAAGATAATACACCATGATCAACTGGGTTTGATAATAGGAATGTAGAGATGGTTTGAAGATGCAAGTCAACAAATGTAATATATCACATAAGCAGAACTAAAAACAAAAATCATATGATTATCTCAATAGATCTAGAAAAAGCATTTGACAAAATCCAGCATGCCTTTATGATTAACACCCTCAGCAAAATTGGCAGAAGGGACTTACCTCAAAATAATAAAAGCTATCTATTCCAAACCCACAGTCAACATTCTACTGAACAGGGAAAAATTGAAAGCATTCCCCCTGAGAACTGGAACAAGACAAGGATGCCCACTCTCACCACTTCTATTCAACACAGTACTGGAAGTCCTAGCCAGAGCAATCAGATAAGAGAAAGAAATAAAGGGCATCCAAATTGGTAAAGAGGAAGTCACACTGTCACTGTTCACAGATTATATGATCATATACCTAGAATATCCCAAAGACTCATCAAGAAAGCTCATAGATCTTATAAATGACTTCAGTAAAGCTTCAGAATACAAAATGAATGTACACAAATCATTAGCACTGCTATATATCAACAATTACCAAGCTGAAAAACAAATCAAGAATTCAATCCCTTTTACAACAGCTGCAAAAAAAAAAAAAAAAAAAAAAAAAAACAGCCTGTAAATATACCTAACCAAGGAGGTGAAAGATCTCTACAAGGAAAACTACAAAACACTGCTGAAAGAAATTATCAATGACACAAACAATGGAAACACATTCCCTGCTCATGGATGGATAGAATCAATACTGTGAAAATGACCATACAGCCAAAAGCAATTTACAGATTCAATGCAATTAGCATCAAAGTACCATCATTATTCTTCACAGAACTAGGAAAAAACACTCTTAAAATTCATATGGAACCAAAAAAGACCCTGCATAGCCAAAGCAATACTAAGCAAAAAGAACAAATATGGAAGTATCACTTTAACTGACTTCAAACTATACTACAAGGCTACAGTTACTAAAACAGCATGGTACTGGTACAAAAATAGGTACATAGACCAGTGAAACAAAATAGAGAACCCAGAAATAAAGTCAAGTACTTAAGGGACAACTGATCTCTGGCAAAGCAAACAAAAACATGAAGTGAGCAAAGGACACCTTATTTGACAAATAGTGCTGGGATAATTGGTAAGCCACATGTAGAGGAATGAAACTGGATCCTTGTCACTCACCTTATACAAAAATCAACCCGAGATGGATCAAAGACTTAAATCTAAGACCTGAAACCGTAAAAATTTGAGAAGATAACATTGGTAAAACTCTTCTAGACATTGACTTACGCAAAGAGTTCATGGTCAAGAACCCAAAAACAAATGCAACAAAAACAAAAATAAATAGACGGGACCTAATTAAACTAAAAAGCTTCACTGCAGCAAAAGAAATAACCAGCAGAGTCGGCCAGGCGCGGTGGCTCACGCCTGTAGTCCCAGCACTTTGGGAGGCGGAGACGGGTGGATCACAAGGTCAGGAGATCGAGACCATCCTGGCTAACGTGGTGAAACCCCATCTCTACTAAAATACAAAAGAAATTAGCCGGGCGTGGTGGCGGATGCCTGTAGTCCCAGTTATTCAGGAGGCTGAGGCAGGAGAATGGCGTGAACCCAGGAGGCAGAGCTTGCAGTGAGCTGAGATGGTGCCACCACACTCCAGCCTGGCTGACAGAGCAAGACTCCGTCTCAAAAACAAAAAAAAAAGAAGAAATAACCAGCAGAGTCAATAGACAACCCACAGAATAGGAGAAAATATTCACAAACTATGCATCCAACAAAGGACTGATATCCAGAATCTACAAATACCTCAAACAAATAAGCAACAAAGAAACAAATAACCACATCAAAAACTGGGCTAAAGATGTGAATAGATAATTCTCAAAAGAAGATATACAAATGGCCAAAAACATATTTTAAAATGCTCAATATCACTAATTATCAGGGAAGTACAAATTAAAACCTCAATGAGCTACCACCTTACTCCTGCAAGAATGACCATAATTTTAAAAACTCAAAAAATAATAGATGTTGGCATGGATGCAGTGAAAAGGGAACACTTATACACTGCTGGTGGAAATGTAAACTAGTACAACCACTATGGAAAACAGTATGGAGATTCCTTAAAGAAGTAAAAGTAGATCTACCATTTGATCCAGCAATCCCACTATTGGGTATCTACCCAGAGGAAAAGAAGTCATTATATGAAAAAGACACTTGTGAGCACATGTTTATAGCAGCATAATTTGCAACTGTAAAAATATGAAACCAGTCCAAACACCCATCAGTCAACAAGTAGTTAAAGAAAATGTGAATGTGATATATATACACCATGGAATAATCACTTAGCCAAAAAAGGAATGAAATAATTGCTTTCACAGCAAACTGGATTGACTTGGAGACCATTATTCTAAATGAAGTAACTCAGGAATGGAAAACCAAACATCATATGTTTTCACTCATAAGTGGGAAATAAGCTATGAGGACACAAAGGCATAAGAGTTATACAGTGGACTTTTGGGACTAGGGGAGGCGGGTAGGAGGGCAAGGGATGATAAAGCACTACACATTGTGTACAGTGTTTATTGCTCGGGTGATGGGTGCACCAAAATCTTAGAAATTACCACTAAGTAACATCCATGTAACAAAAAACCATGTACCCCACAAACTATTGAAATAAAAAATAAAATGAAATGCAACTTCTTCAACTTGTTATTGCTGTCTAAAGTTTTACATTTAATTTTAGCCAAAAGGCCAAGAAGAATGCAGAGTTTTAGAGCTTTATATTTTAACATAATATAATATTTATGTAATATTACATAAGATATTTATATAAAAACACACAAAATATGAATTTAACACAAAATAATCTGATTTTAAGTCAAAATTTATTAAATTTACCACTATATTTTATCAATGTTTGTTCTAACCATTTTCTTTTGTATTTTACACCTTTACTCTGAGTTCCTCTTTCTTCTTGCTAGAGTATATTACTTTTTAAATAGTTTTAGAGTCTATAGATAATAAGTGATTTTGAGGTTGTATGTCTCAAAAGTGCTACATATTGTCATCTCTCTTTTTTTATTTAGAGACAGGCTCTGTGTCACCCAGGCTGAAGTGCAATGAGGTGATCTTGGCTCACTGTATCACTGTAGCTTTGACCTTTCAGGCTCAAGCAATCTACCTGAGCCTCCCAAGTAGCTGGGACTACAGGCACATACCGCCATGCTTGGCTAATTTTGTGTGTGTGTGTGTGTGTGTGTGTGTGTGTGTGTGTGTGTGTGTGGTGACAAGGTCTCACTTATTGCCCAGGCTGGTTTCAAACTCCTGGGCTCAAGCAATACTTCCCCCTTTACCTCCCAAAGTGCTGGAAGCCACCATGACTAGCTTTGTTTTTAAAAGAGACAGAGTATTACTATGTTGCCCAGGCTGGGTTCAAACTCCTGGCCTCAAGCACTCTTCCCATCTCAACCTCCCAAATCACTGGGATTATAGACATGAGTCACTGCACTCGGCCCTGTCATCACTCTTGAACAATGGCATAAAACTAGACTAAAATTCTAGGCTGATATATATCCACAATAATTAAAAATTAATTTAAGAAATTCTAGGCTAATATCTGTATTCTTCAGCATTTAAAAGTTACTGTTTATTGTCTTCTAGCATCCTAAGAAGCCTTCTGCTAGTCCAAAATTAATCATATTATGTTCCTCTCATTACTTCATTACTCATATTCTTCAGTTTTACTATGATGAACCTGTTGAGGGACAGTTACTATGAGACAAATATTTGATCACGAGACCCTGCTGAAGGGGCCTTATTCATATCTGTACAAATCACTGTTTCCCTTTTCTAATAATAAGCCATCTCCCTACACAGGAATGATGACCACAAAGAGGTGCTCCTTATGTAAAGGCAAAAGGTTGTAACCTCTGGGGATGGGCAGGAAGAGCAGAGGTGGTGGGAGAAGGAAAGGAATTTTATATAGAATATAGGAATTGAGTGAAGGGAGAATTCACCCAAAACCTCATGGGGACTTGTCTATTTCTTCCAGGCACATTGACGCTGGGATTCTAGGAAGCAGATGGTAGGGATTAGATATAACTTCCTGAGCTGGCAGTGAAAGGATGATGTTTGGTTCCCTATAACTTGGAGAGGGGCTGGTAAAGGTAAGACACAAGAGAACTAAGTGTCCATACTTGATCCCAGCTAAATCAATCTTCCCAGCATTCCACCCAGAAAGGATTTTGACAATTTTATTAAATGAAACTGGGAAGTGAAGATTAGGCTCAGTGGAGCCAGATCAGAATCCAGACAACATGGCTTAAAGAAAAAGAGGAAACAGGAAAGGTGACATAAAGGGCAAAAGAATGAAATGGAGCCTGAAGACATTTACAGGCAGGATTAACATAAATTGAGCCTGAGTTCTGCAATTCCAAGTCCTAAAACTATTTTATATTTATCCTGCTCAGTACTCAAAGTATACTTTTGATATGGAATAAATCTTTTCTCAATTCTGGAAAATTTTTAGTTATCTTTGTTTAGAATATTGCTTTTTCTAAATTTTCTTCATTCTCTTGTTCTGGAACTCATACTAGAAATATGTTAGTATTGCTGATCTTTTTCACATGCCCCTTCACTGGCTCTGTCATGCTTTTTATCTCTAGGTTCCAGATGATATCAATAGTACTAGCTAGCTAATTCACTCATCTGTTCCTCGATTATTCCTAGTAAAGAACTTTTTTCTGGCCAGTTATGGTGGCATACACCTACTTGAGAGACTGAGGCAGGAGGATCACTTGAGCCAGGAGTTCAAGGCCACAGTGGGCTATGATCACACCATTGCACTCCAACCTGGGTGACAGAGTGAGACCCTGTCTCATTTAAAGAAGAAGAAGAAGAAGGAGGAGGAGGAGGAGGAGGAGGAGGAGGAGGAGGAGAAGGAGGGGAAGGAGGGGAAGGAGGGGAAGGAGGGGAAGGAGGGGAAGGAGGGGAAGGCAGGGAAGACGACGACGGAGAAGGATGAGGAGGAGGAGAAGGAGAAGGAGGAGAAGGAGAAGGAGAAGGAGAAGGAGAAGGAGAAAGAAGAAAGAAGAAAGAAGAAAGAAGAAAGAAGAAAGAAGAAAGAAGAAGAAGAAGAAGAAGAAGAAGAAGAAGAAGAAGAAGAAGAAGAAGAAGAAATTTATCCCATGACTTTTTTGTATTTTTCCAGAATGCTGAAACGCCAAATGGGCATCCAGGAAAATATATATTACTCATCTGTGACACAAAGAAAGAAGTCTTGCTTTTTTTTTTTTTTTTTTTTTTTTTGAGAGGGAGTCTTGCTGTGTCACCAAGCTGGAATGCAGTGGCACCATCTCAGTTCACTGCAACCTCTGACTCCCTGGTTCAAGCAATTTACCTGCCTCAGCCTCCAGAGTAGCTGCAATTACAGGCACGTGCCATCACGCCCAGTTAATTTTTGTATTTTTAGTAGAGACGGGGTTTCACCATGTTGGCCAGGATGGTCTCAATCTCCTGACCTTATGATCCACCTGCCTCGGCCTCCCAAAGTGTTGGGATTACAGGCATGAGCCACCACGCCCCGCCACATTTTAAAATTAGTACATGACACACCAGGATAGTCTTTATGGTCCATGAATACACAGTGGACCACGCTCACAGAAACAGTATTTTAGCTTAACTCCTTGGGTTAAGCTAACTCCTTGGTTAAGCTAAAACTCATCTTAAACAATTTTTCAGATTTTAGACTTTTAATTTAGAGTTTCACATATTATAATGTTCATGGCATACATATAATCTCAAATTTTTCCATTAATTTATACTTTTTATACTTAAAGTTTAGAAGAGTCTATTTAAATAAAATTTTGCTTTAAAAGCCAATGACCATAAATTGCTTTTGTTAGTATATATTTTTTACTATATATCTGTTTTCTGGCACTTGTTAAATAAAAAATTTACTATGTATTATTACACAAGTATGAAAGAAAAATAATATATTACAGTGCTTTTAAATTAGTAATTTTTAAAAAAACAAAAGTTTTAGGTTTGCAAAAAATTGGTCAGACAAGAAAGAAAGTTCTCACATATCCCACTATCCTGGTTCACAGTTTCCCCTATTATTAACATCTTGCATTAATGTGTATGTCTGTTACAACTGATGAACCAATACTGACATATTATTATAAACCAAAGTCCACAGTTTACATTAGAGTTTACTGTATGTTCTACATTTCTACATGTTTTCACACTGCTTAATGTCATGTATCCACCATTATAGTATCATACAGAATCACTTCACTGCCCTAAAAATCGTCTGAGCTTTGCCTATTCATTCCTCCATCCTTCCTAACCCCTAGCAACCACTGATCATTTTACCGTCTCCATACTTTTGCTTTTTCCAAAATGCCATATGTTGGAATCATGAATTCTTTTCAGAATGGCTTCTTTCACTCAATAATATGCATTTAAGTTTCCTCCACATATTTTTATGGCTTGATAGCTCATTTATTTTTAACACAATAATATTCCATTATCTGTATGAGCCACAGTTTACCATTTACCTGCTGAAGGATATCTTGATTTCTTCCAAGTTTTGGCAATTATGAATAAAGCTGCTATTCATGTGCATGTGTTTATATGAACATAAATCTTCAACCCGTTTGGGTATATAACCATGGATGCAATTGCTAGATCATATGGTAAGAGTATGTTTGGTTTGGTAAGAAACTGCCAAACTGTTTTCCAAACTGGCTGTACCATTTTGCATTCCAATGAACAATGAATGAGAGTTTCTGTTGTGACACATCTTCACCAGCATCTGGCTTTGTCAAGGTTTTGTGTTGCTGTTTGTTGAAGTGGTTTGTTTTTTATTTTTTTATTTTTTAGCCATCCTAATAAGTGTATAGTGGTACCTCACTGTGGTTTTAATATGAATTCCCTAGTGACATACGATGTTGCGCATCTATTCATGTCTCTTTGCCATTTATTCTTTAGTGAGATGTCTATTCAGATCTTTTGACATTTTTTAATTGGGCTCTTTGTTTTCTTACTGTTGTATTTTAAGAGTTCTTTATATGAAGGTTCTTCAACACGCTATTTTTACTCAGTATAATGTTTCTAAGAGTCATCCACGTTGTAGCACATAATTGGAGTTTATTCATTTTCTCTGCTATACTATATTCCATTATTTCCCTGATGGATTGTTTCCAGTTTTTGTTAACATAAATACACATGAATGTCTCATAAAAATCGCTTTGTGTATCAAAAAGTATTAAAGATAATGCCAAACATTTTTCCGATGTGGCTGTACAATGTACTTTCTCACCAGCAATATAGAAGATTTCCAATTTGTTCTCATACTCTGCAATGCTTTATATGGTCAGAGTTGTTCACTTTTGGCAATCTAGTGGGTATAAAAGATCTAACTGTGGTTCTACCTGGTATTTCCATGATTACTAGCGAGACAGAGCATCTCTTCTTATGGTTATATGCCACACATATTTTCTCTTTTGTGAAACACCAGTTCATATCTTTTGCCTATTTTCCAATTGTGTGGTCATCTATCTTATAGATTTATACATCATTGCATATGTTCTATACTAATCCTTTATTGGTGATATGTATTAAAATATGTTCTGGCCAGCACGGTGGCTTACGCCTGTAATCCCAGCACTTTGGGAGGCTGAGGAGGATGGATCACGAGGTCAGAAGATCGAGACCATCCTGGCTAACACGGTGAAACCCCGTCGTTACTGAAAACACAAAAAAAGTAGCCAGGTGTGGTGGTGGGCGCCTGTAGTCCCAGTTACTCGGGAGGCTGAGGCAGGAGAATGGTGTGAACCCGGGAGGCGGAGCTTGCAGTGAGCCGAGATCACACCACTGCACTCCAGCCTGGGCGACACAGCGAGACTCTGTCTCAAAAAAAAAAAAAAAAAAAAATGTTCTCCTGAGTTTGACTTGACTTTCATTCTCTTTATGTCATTTTTTAAGAAGTCTTCAAAATGTAATACATATGAAAGCCCTAAAATTAATCCTATTTCCAATTGGAAAAATGTTTAAGTTGAAAACTCATTAAGATTATACAAGTAGTTATCCTTTTAGCTAACATGTTTGTTTTCACTTTCTTTTTTAAAAAAGAAGTTCTTTATATGCTTCAGATACACATCTTTATCAAATATATATTTTACAAATATTCTCTCCCACTTTCTGGCTTGTTTTTTTTCTTCTCTTAACAATGTCATCTGCAGAGAAGTTTTTAATCTTAATAAAATTCAACGCAACAATTTTTCCTCTCATGGATTGTGTTTTTTAGTGCTGTATCTAAAAAATTAGAGCCAGAGCCAAGGTCACCTAGATTTTCTTTGACGACATCATCTAAAAGTTTTACAGTTTTGCATTTTACATTTAAGTCTATGATCCACTATCAGTTAATTTTTGTGGAAAGTATAAGGTCAGTATCTAAATTCATTTTTTTGCAGGTAGATATCAAGTTACCAAGTTCCAGCAGCATTTTTTGAAAGGACTGTCTCTCTATTGAATTACTTTTGCACATTTTGCCAAAGATTAGTTGATTTTATTTGTGTAGTTCTATTTCTCAGCTCTCTATCCTGCTTCATCGATTTACTTGTCTCTTCTTTTGCCAATACCATACTGTGTTGGTTATGGTAGCTTATGAAGCCAGGTAGTGTCAGTCTCCAACTCTCTTACTCTCCTTCAATAATGTGTTAGCTGTTCTGGGTTTCTGCCTTTCCATGTAAACTTTAGAATCAGTTTGTTGATAGCCACAAAATAACGATGGGCTTTTGACTGAGATTGCATTGACTCCATAGATCAAGTTGGGAAGAAGTGACATCTTAGTGCTGGCCACATAGAATAAGTTAGGAAGTGTTCCTTTTGCTTCTGTTTTCTGGAAGAGATTGTTGAGAATTAGTATGATTTTTTTTCTTTGAATGGTTGGTGGAATTTACCAGTGATACCATCTGGGCCTGGTACTTTGTATTTGGAAAATTATTATTGACTCAATTTCTTTTATAGAGGGGGCCTGTTCAGATTATCTATTGCTCCTTGTGTGAGTTTTAGTAGATTAGATCTTCCAAGGAATTGGTCTATTTCATATGTTATCAAATTTGTTGGCACTGACTGTTTATAATTACCTTTATTTTCCTTTTAATGTTTATGGAATCAGTAGTGATGGTACCAGGTAATTTTTTTTTTTTTTTTGGGGGGGGGACGGAGTCTCACTCTGTCGCCCAGGCTGGAGTGCAGTGGCACGATCTCCACTCACTGCAAGCTCCACCTCCTGGGTTCACGCCATTCTCCTGCCTCAGCCTCCTGAGTAGCTGGGACTACAGGCGCCTGCCACCGCACCTGGCTAATTTTTTGTATTTTTAGTAGAGACGGAGTTTCACCGTGGTCTCAATCTCCTGACCTCATGATCCACCCGCCTTGGCCTCCCAAATTGCTGGGATTACAGGTGTGAGCCACCGCACCCAGCCCATTTTTTTATATTAGTAATGTGTGTCTTCTTTTTTCTTTGGTTAGACTATCTGGAGGCTTACCAATTTTATTAATCTTTTCAAAGAGCCACCTTTGGTTTCATTGATTTTCTCTACTGTTTTCCTATTTTCAATGTCATTGATTTCTGCTCTTTTGTTATTTCTTTTCTTCTATTTGCTTTAGGTTTATATTGTTCTTCTTTCTCAGTTTCCTAAGGTGGAAATTTAGATAATTTATTTAGATCTTTATTTTTTAATATATGCATTTAATGCTATAAATTGCTTTCACTGCATCCCACAAATTTTGATAAGTTGCATTTTTATTTTAATTTATCTCAAAATATTTTTAATTTATCTTGAGACTGATTATTTGACCCATGTGTTATTTATAAGTGTGTTGTTTCATCTCCAAATATTTTGGAATTTTTCCACTATCTTTCTGTTATTTATTTCTCATTTAATTTTACTACGGTCTGACAGCATGTTTTGTAAGGTTTCTATTCTTCTAAATTTGTTGGTTTTGATGGCCCAGAATGTGATCTATCTAGGGGAATACTCTATGTGAGCTTGAGAAGAATGTGTGCTCTGCTAGTATTGAATGAAGTATTCTCTAAATGTCTGCTTTGATCTCAATGTTGTGTTTCCCCAAAATTCATATGTTGAAATACTAACCCAAAGGTGATGGTACTAGAGGTGGGGCCCTTTAGGAGGTGCAGGTTATAAAGGCAGAGCTCTTCTGGATGGGATTAGTACCCTTATAAAAGAGATCCCAGACAGCTGCCTTGCCCTTCCACCATGATGACACATAGAGAAGGTGCCATGTATGATGAATGGGCCCTCAACAGACATTAACTATGCTAGTGCCTTGATCCTGGACTTCTCTGCCCCCTAGAATTATAAGAAATAAATGTTTGTTGTCTAAAAGTCACCCAGTTTTTGGTATTTTTGTTACAGCGGCTCAAAAGATAAGACAATGTCAATTAGATCTAGTTAGTTGAGAATGCTATTCAGTTGAACTATATTCTTGCTAATTTTCTAACTGCTGAACCTGTCTTTTACTGATAAATGTGTGTTAAAGATTCCAACAATAATAGTGGATTTGTTTGTTTCTCCTCGTAGTTCTATCAGTTTTTACATAATGCAATTTGACACTTTGTTATTAGGCACACAAATATTAAGGATAGTTACATCTTCTAACAGACTGATCCAGTTGTCACGTCATGTTCTTCTTTATTCCTGATAGTTTTTCTTGTTCTGAAGTCTGCTTTGTCTGAAGATAAAGTGTGCTACCACAGCTTTCTTTTGATTTGTGTTAGTATGGCATATCTTTATCTCCTTACTTTTAATTTTTCTGTGTCTAAATATTTAAATTGGGCTTTGGGTAAACAAAATATAATTGGGTCATTTTTATAACCACTCTGTCAGTCTCTTGATGTATTTACAACAATCACATTTAAAGTGATTATTGATGTATTTGGATTAAGATCTACCATATTTGTAACCATTTTCTATGTGCTACACCTGTTTTTTCTTTAAAAAAAAAGATCTTAACATCTTTTCTGCCTTCTCCGGTCTTTTTTTTCTTCTCTTTTTTGAGACAAAGTCTTTCTCTGTCACCCAGGCTGAAGTACAGTGGTGGGGGCATAGCTCACCACAGCCTCAAACTCCTAGACTCAAGCAATCCTCCCATCTCAGTCTCCAATGTAGTTGGGACTACAGGCACAAGTTACTAAGTGCAGCTAATTTTTTTAACTTTGTGTAGAGATGGAGGTCTTACTATGTTGCTCAGACTGGTCTTGAACTCCTAGCTGCAAATGATCCTCCCACCTTGGCCTCCCAAAGCACTGGCAGACTCTAGGAATTCCAGGCTCTAGTCCTAATTGAGCATTTTATATGAATATACTCTCTCCTCTTTTTCCATGCTGCTTCAAACTCAGATATCCTTATAGAAGACTATTCCCAATTTCTCTCTTCTGTCCCCTGCAACAGTGCTATCATTCATTTCACTTATCCATAAGCTATATTCACCAAACACATTGTTGCTATTATGTTAAATGAATAGTTATCTATTATATTATCTAAGAATAAGAAAAATAAAAGGTTTTATTTTTTTACCTCCATTCATTCTTTCTGTAACATGCTTTCTTTCTCTATGTAGATCTGAGTTTCTGACCTATACTCTTTTCTTGCTCTCCAAAGAACTTTGGAAATTTCTTGCAAGGCGGACAGACTAGCAACAAATTCCCTCAGTTTTTGCTTATCTGGAAAAGTCATTATCTTGCCTTCATTTTGAAGGATAATTTTGCTGGATACCGAATTCTAAGTTGGTAGGGCTTTTTCCTTCAACATGTAAACTATTTCTCTCCACTGTCTTCTTGTTTGTGAAATTAATTCAATGTAATTCTTAACTTTATTCCTCTGTAGATAATGTGGATTTTTTCCTCTGGTTTCTTTCAAAACATTCTATTTATCTTTGGTATTCTGCAGTTTGAATATCTCTCATAGAAACAGATACAAATATCCTTAACAAAACATTGGCAAATCAAATCCAAAAATAAAATATCTTTAAAAAGGATAATAAATAATAACAAAGTAAGAATTTAAGATTGGTTTAACATTCAAAAATCAATGATATTCACCATATTAGCAGAACAAAGGAGAAAAATATATAATTTTAATAAATGCAAAAAAAAGCATTGGACAAAATTCAAAAGAAATTCATAATTTTAAAAAACCATTTTTTCTTTTCAGACAGGGGCTCACTCTGTCACCCAGGTGGTTGTGCAGTGGCATAATCATGGTTCACTGCAGCCTCAACCTCCTGGGTTCAAGTGATCCTCTCACCTTAGCCTCCTGAGTAGATCGAACTAAAGGCACGTGCCATCATGCCTGGCTTTTTTGGGGGACGCGGGGGAGACAGAATGTTTCCTAGGCTGCTTGTGAATTCCTGTCCTCAAGCAATTCTCCCACCTTGGCCTCCCAAAGTGTTGGGATTACACATGTAAGCCACCATACCCATCCTAAAAAAAAGTATTAACAAAACAAAAATATCCATTCCCAAGGGTCTCAGTGAAAAAAAAAAAAAAAAAGAAAGGAAAAGGACAAACCAAAAATAGAAGGAAATCTCCTCAATTTTATAAAAGGTATCTATGGCAGGAGGAGTTATTAACATTCATAATAGCAAAATATTGAAAAAAGATCAGGAAAAAGGCAGTGAATCCTCAGGCTCACCAATTCTATTCAATGTAGCACTGAAGGTCTTAGCCATTACAATACGGCAACAATAGAAAATAAAAGGAAAAAAACATATTTTTTTTAAAAGTAAAACTATTTCTTTTTGAATATGTAAGGCTATTTTTTTTTCTTATTTTTGAGACAGGGTGTTACTTTGTCACCCAGCCTGGAGTGCAATGGTACAAACACAACTCACTGCAACATCAAACTGCTGGGCTCAAGGGATCCTCCTGCTTCACTCCCCCAATTGGATGGGACTACAGGTGCCTGACACCATGCTCAGCTAATTTTTGTATTTTTTGCAGATGCGGGGTATCACCATGTTTCCCAGGCTGGTCTCAAACGCCTGAGCTAAAGCAATCCACCCACCATGGCCTTGCTGGGATTACAGGCATGAACCACCATGCCCAGCCTATTTTTTAAAAGTCTAAGAAATCTACCAATCATGAGAATTAAAAAGTGAATTTAGCAAGATCACAAGACACAAGGTTAATATTTGAAAACTAAAGGATTTGTATATATTAGCAGCAAACAATTAGAAAATGAAGTTAATGCCAACTATTCTTGTTAAATTTCTTCCAGGTATGTTTTCATAATTTCTAATCCTTTTTGTTATACCCTATTTGATCATTTTGGACATCATAAGCATACTTACTTTAAACCTTTAATAAATTCTTATGAAATCATTTTAATACACAGCACATTTATATTTCAAGTATTGATTTTTGTTGACTTAAGCTCAATATAGATTCAGGAGATGGAGCAACATGGGTAAATAGAAGACTCCACTGGCCAGGTGTGATGACTCATGCCTTTTAGGAGGCCAGGGCAGGAGGAGCACTTGAGCCTAAGAGTTCAAGACAAGCCTGGGCAACATAGCAACACCCCATCTCTAAAAATAAAACAAAACAAAAACAAACAAACAAACAAAGGAAGCCTCTACTCTTCATCCTCCCCACAGGAACACCAAATTGAACAACTATCTACATGCAAAAAAGCACATTCATAAGAACCAAAAATCAGGTAAGCAATCACAGTACCTAATTTTAACTTCATATCACTGAAAAAGTCACTGAAGAGAGTGGAAAAGACAGTCTTGAATTGTCGATGCCACCCCTACCCCATCCCCTGGCACAGGCCACATGGAATGGAGAAAGAATCTGTACACTTCGGGGAGACATCACAGTGATTGGGGGACTTAGCATTGGAACTCAGAGCTGCCCTGTCACAGCAGAAAGCAACACCAGGCAGATCTCAGCTGGTGCCTGTGGAGGGAGTATTTAGACCAGAACTAGCCAGAAGGGAATTACCCATCCCAGCAATCAGAATCTGAATTCTGGTAAGCCTTACCACCACAGGCTAATGTCCTCTAGGGTCCTAAATAAATTTGAAAGGCAGTCTAGGCCACAAGGACTATTATTCCTGGGCACGTGCTGGTGCTGTACTGGACTCGGAGCCAGTGGACTTGGGGGGCACATGACCTAGTGAACTACCAGCAGGGAAGCCAAGGGAGTGCTTGTACCACCCCTGTCTCAACCACAGGCAGTGCAGCCCAAAACTCCAGGAAAGACTCCTTCCTTCTGCTTGAGGAAAAGAGAGCAAAGGGTAAAGGGTACTTTGTCTTGCAACTTGGATACTAGCTCAGTCACAGTAGGATAGGGCACCAGACAGAGTCCTGAAGCCCCTATTCCAGGTCCTGGCTCTTGGATGATATTTCTAGACACACCCTGGGCCAGAAGGGAACCTGATACCTTGAAGGTAAGGACCCAGTCTTGGCAGGATTCATCATCTGCTGACTAAAGAGCCCTTGGGCCTGAATAATCAGCAGAGGTAACCAGACAGTATTTATCATGGGCCTTGGGTAAAACTGGGAGACTTGCTGGCTTCAAATGTGACACAGCAAATTCTCAGCTTTGGTGAATATGGGAAGAGACTCTTTCTGCTTGAGAAAAGGAGAAAGAAGGCTAAAGGGGACTTTGTCTTGCAGCTTGATACCAGTGGGGTAGAGCACCAAGCAGGCTCTTAAGGTCCCCAATTCCCAGCCTTTGTTCTTCAGTGGTATTTCTGGACCTGCTCAGGGCCAGAAGGGAGCCCACTGACCTAAAGAGAGAGTCCCAGGCCTGGTAGCATTCACCACAAGCTGACCGAAGAGACCTTGGGCCTTGAATGAACATTTGTGGTAGCAAGGCAGTATGTGCCACGGGGCAGAGGTGCCACAGGGGAAAACGCCTCTGCTTGTAGAAAGTAGAGAAAACAGTGAGAAGGACTTTATCATGTGGTTTTGGTGCCAGCTTAGCCATAGCAGTATACAGCACCAGGTAGATTCCTAAGGTTTCTGACTTCAGGCCGTGGATCCTGGACAGCATCTCTAGACCTGCCCAGGACTGGGGGGATCTTGTTACCATGAAGGGAAGGACACAAGCCTGGCTGGGTTCACCTCCTGCTTATGACAGAGGCCTAGGGCATTCAGTAAACATAGACAATAGGCAGGCAGTGGTTGCTGCAGGCCTTGGATGAGACCCAGGGCTGTGCTAGCTTTAGATTTGACCCACTGCCGTCGCAGTGGTGGTGGCCATAGGGGTGCTTGTGTAACCCCTGCCCCAAATCCAGGCAGCTCATCACAGAGAGATTGTTTGGGAGAAAGTAAGGAAAAAGAACAAGTGTCTCTGCCTGGTAATCCAGGGAATTCTTCTGGATCTTATCTAAGACCACCAAGCTGGCACATCTATGAGTCTACAAGAGCCACAGTATTACTTGGCTGAGCATTACTGCTACCTAATGCAGACACAGACCAAAAACTGAGATCACAGCACCCAAGTCCCTTCAAATACCTGCAAATCCTCCCCACAACGGACAGATACAAACAAGCCCAGACTGCAAAGACTACAATGAATACCTAACTCTTCAGTGCCCAGATAGCAACAAACATCCACAAGCATCAACACTATCCAGGAAAACATGATCAAAAACAAGACTTCACCAAACAAACTAAATAAGGCACCAATGGCAAATCCTGAAAAGAGAAAGATATGTGACCCTTGAGAAAGAAAATTCAAGATAGCTATTTGAGGAAACTCAATAAAATTCAATGTATCACAGAGAAGAAATTCAGAATCCTATCAGGTAAATTTAACAAACAGATTGAAATAATTTAAAAGAATCAAATGGAAATTCTGGAGTTAAAAAATGCAACTGACATGCTGAAGAATGCATCAGAGTCTCTTAACAGCAGAAGTGATCAAGGAGAAGAAGGAATTAGTGAGCTTGAAGACAGGCTATTTGAAAATAGAGAGTCAGCTGGGTGTGATGACTCATGCCTATAATTCCAGCTCTTTGGAAGGCCAACGCAGGCAGATCACTTGAGATCAGGAGTTTGAAACCAGCCTGGCCAATATGTCAAAACCCTATCTCTACTAAAAATACAAAAATTAGCCAGGCATGGTGGCGGGTGCCTGTAGTCCCAACTACTCAGGAGGCTGGGGGAGGAGAATCACTTGAACCTGGGAACACAAGTTGCAGTGAACCGAGATCATGCCACTGCACTCCAATCTGGATGACAGAGTGGGACATCATCTCAAAAGAAAAGAAAATATAGAGTCAAAGGAGACAAAAGATAAAAAATAAGAATGCCTATAAGATCTAGAAAATAGTCGTAAAAGGGCAAATCTAAGAAATATTGGCCTTAAAGAGAAAGTAGAGGGAGAAATAGAGATAGAAAGTTTATTCAAAATATAGTAACACCTGGGCATGGTGACTCATGCCTATAATCCTAGCACATTGGGAAGCCAAGTCCAGAAGTTCAAGACTAGCTTGGATAATATGGAAAAACCCCATCTCTACCAAAAAAAATAAAAATAAAAAATTGGCCAGGCATAGTAGTGCCCACCTGTCCCAGCTGAGTAGTCCCAGCTACTCATGAGGCTGAAGTAGAAGGATGGTTTGATCCCAAAAGATGAAGGTTGCAGTGAACCAAGATCACACCACTGCTTTCCAGCCTGGGCAACAGCCAGACCCTGTCTCAATAAGAAAACAAAACAAAGCAGGATAATAACAGGGAAATTCTCAAACCTAGAAAAATGTATCAATATTGAGATACAAAAAGGTTATAGAACACCAAGCAGATATAACCCAAAGAAGACAAATAAGCAAACTCCCTCAGATCAAGGATGAAGGTTAAAAATAGAGTCCTAAAATCAACAAGAGAAAAGAAACAAGTAATATACAAAGGAGCTCCAATATGTCTAGCAGCAGACTTTTCAGTGGAAATCTTACAAACCAGGAGAGAGTGGCATGAATTATTTCAAGTGCTGAAGGAAAAAAAAACACACACACACACACATTTTTATCCTAGAATAGTATATCCAGTCAAAATATCCTTCAAACATGGAGAAATAAAGACTTTCCCAGACAAACAAAAGGTGAGTTATTTCATCAATATAAGACCTATCCTACAAAAAATGCTAAGGGGACTTCTTCAATCTGAAAGAAAAGGATGTTAATGAACAAGAAGAAATCATCTTAAGATACAAAACTCACTGGTAATAGTAAGTACATAGAAAAATGCAGATATAACACTGTAAATGTGATGCATTAACTACACAAATCTTCAGTAGAAAGACTAAAAGATGAACCCACCAAAAGTAATAACTACAACAAATTTTCAAAAAATAGATAGTATAATAAAATATAAATAGAAACAACAAAAGGTTAAAAAGCAGGGGGATGAAGTTAAAGTGTAATGTGTTTATTCATTTTCTCTTTGCTTGTTTGCTTGCTTGCTTGTTTATGCAATCAGTGTCAAGTTATCAGTTTAAAATAATAAGTTATAAGATAGTATTTGCAAGCCTCGTGGTAATATCAAAAAACATACAACAGACCAGCGTAGTGGCTCACGTCTGTAATCCCAGCACTTTGGAAGGTCAAGGCAGTGAATCACTTGAGGTCAGGAGTTCAAGACCAGCCAGACCAACATGGGGAAACCCTATCTCCACTAAAAAATAAAAAATTAGCCAGCATGGAAGTGCAACCTGTAGTCCCAACTACTCCAGAGGCTGAGGCAGGAGAACGCTTCAACACGGAAGGCAGAGGCTGCAATGAGCAAAGATCATGCCACTGCACTCCAGCCTAGATGACACAGGGAGACTCCATCAAAAAAAAAAAAAATGCACAAAAAATAAAAAGCAAGAAATTAAAATTATCGTCTGAGAAAATCACCTTCACTAAAAGGACAGCAGAAAGAAAGGACAGAAGGAAGAGAAGAGCATAAACCAACCAGAAAACAAATAACAAAATATCAGGAATAAGTCCTTACTTATCAATAATAATACTGAATGTACATAAACTAAACTTTCCAATCAAAGACACAGAACAGATGAATGGATTAAACAAACAAGACCCAACAATCTGTTGCCTACAGTAAACACACTTCACCTATAAAAACACACATAGACTGAAAATTAAAAAATGGAAAAAGTCATTCCATGCCAATAGAAACCAAAAAGTGCAAGAGTAGCTACACTTAGACAAAACAGATTTCAAGACAAAAAGTATAAAAAGAAACAAAGAATGCCTGCAATCCCAGCACTTTGGGAGGCCAAGGCGGACAGATCACAAGATCAGGAGATTGAGACCATCCTGGCTAACACAGTGAAACCCTGTCTACACTAAAACAATACAAAAAAATTAGCCGGGCGTGGTGGTGGGTGCCTGTAGTCCCAGCTACTCGGCAGGCTGGAGCAGGAGAATGGTGTGAACCTGGGAGGCGGAGCTTGCAGTGAGCTGAGATTGCAGCACTGTACTCCAGCCTGTGTGACGGAGTAAGACTCTGAGACAGACAGACAGAAAGAAAGAAAGAAAGAAAGAAAGAAAGAAAGAAAGAAAGAAAGAAAGAGAGAGAGAGAGAGAGAAAGAGAGAAAGAGAGAAAGAGAGAAAGAGAGAAAGAGAGAAAGAGAGAAAGAGAAAGAGAGAAAGAGAGAGAGAGAGAGAGAGAGAGAGAAAGAAAGGAAGAAAGGAAGAAAGGAAGAAAGGAAGAAAGGAAGAAAGGAAGAAAGAAAGAAAGGAAGAAAGGAAGAAAGAAAGGAAGGAAGGAAGGAAGGAAGGAAGGAAGGAAGGAAGGAAGGAAGGAAGGAAGGAGGGAAGAGAGAGAGAGAGAGAAAGAAAGAAAGAAAAGAAAAGAGGTCATTATATGATAAAGGGGTCAACAAGCAAGGATATAACAATTATAAATATATATGCACCAAACACTGGAGCACCCAACTATACAAAGCAAATATTACTAGCACTAAGAAGAGAAATAGATCCGAATACAATATTAGCTGGAGCCTTTAACACCGCACTTTCAGCACTGAACAAATTATTCAGACACAAAATAAACAAAGAAACACTGGACTTAACCTGCACTATCGAACAAATGGACCAAATAGATATTTACAGAACATTTCATCTAATGTTCTAATTTCATCTCATTCTCCTCAGCACATGGATCATTCTCAAGGATAGACCATATGTTAGGCCACAAAACAAGTCTTTAAAAATTGAAAAACAATTGAAGTTATATCAAGTATCTTCTCTGACCATAATGGAATAAAAGGAAATCAATAACAAGAGGAATCTTGGAAACAATAAAAGTACATGGACATTATCCAACATGCTCCTGAATGACAGGGGGTCAATGAAGAAATTAAAAAGAAAATTAAAACTTTTCAAAGCAAGGCAGGACAGCAGCCCATCCTAGAGCAACATGGAGCCAAGGGAACCTCCCCAACCCAGGGAAATGGTACTGAAAAATCCAAGACAACTAGGCACTGGAGCAGAACCCCAGCACACTGCAGCAGCCCTACAGAAAAGTGGCCAGAGTGTTACATGGGTGCCTATTCCCATACCTGCTCACTGGGCAGGTCCTCCAGGCCCTGGGCCTTCAGCCATCCCCTGCTGGGGCTATTGAGCCAGTGGCATCTCTGCAATTCCCTGGACAGAACTCCCAGTGGGAGGGGTGGGTTGCCATCTTTGCTTTCTTACAGCCCTTGCCCTTGCTGTCTCCAGGCTTGGGAGAGTCTGTGGAAATCAGGTACTCATCCCAACCCCCAGCACAGAGCAACCACCTCACAGAAAAGTGGCCACTGTTCTCCAAGCAGATCCCAGTCCTCACTTCTCCTTACTTAGCAGAGCCACACAATCTGGAACTCTGACACAACCACCCTGCCCCAAGCTGATCACCACAATCAGAGATAACACAGCACTTCTCTGAGGAGAAAATCCTAGAATCAACCTACAACTGCTCTGCCACTACAGTTGCAGTCATACAACCTAACAACCATCAAACTAGGAAGGAAAAAAGGGCTGAGTCATTATGTTGGCACCCCCAGCATACCACAGCTACCATAGGGCGAGGAGTCCAGCACCCTTCCCTGGGAATCTCTACCCCCGCCCTTCACCAGGCAAGGCCCCCAACTCATGGACACAAAACAGCTGCCACACCCATGGCTAAGCATACCTAGTCGTAGTGCCTGGAGTTTCCCTGGGGAGAGGATCCCAGAAGCATAAAACAGCCCCTCTGCCACTGACACAGTAACAGTTCTATCCCTGATGCCCTTCGTCTGGGGAAGAAAGAAACAGATTGAGGGCTACACCCAAGCTTACAGAGCACCATACACAACATACGCAGAAGAGACCAATCTCTCCTCCCTGCGAGCCTTCAACCCCCTCCTCCCCAATAAGCAGACCCCCAAGCTCATACCAGCAGTACAGCCACCCCACCCCACTGGCTGAACACCCCCAGTAACAGTGACTTCATGTTTCTTGAAGGTGGAACCCCCAAGGGCAACTGAAATCCTCTCTGCCACTGCCTCTGCAGTGAAACTGCCCTTGCTACACTTGGGCTTAATGAAGGAGCAAAGACTCTAAGTACTTTATTCACACCTCCAACAAACTGCAGTTAGTCCAAGGAGAGGAGGCCAATCTATCTACCACAGGTCACACCCACACCCCCTGCTTGTCACCAGACAGGGAACCCCCAACTTGTGCCCACAGCACAGACTTCATACTGCACTGTTTGCAGAGCAATTGCTGACCTGCATTTCTCTGGGTGAAGCCCTCAGAAGACAAGCAAAAGACCCTTGGCCACAACCACTACTGAGGTCCCTTCCTCTGCTGCCTCCAAGATGGGGAAGAAACATAAACCCTGAGATCATGCCAGAGCTGCAGTGGGCAGCCCAGGTGTGCAAAGCCATGAACCACAGCCATCACTCAATGGGAAGAGAAGCCCCCATCACTCCATGAGAAGGATCATGGTTGCAACTGTGAGGAAATATAGGAAAGTCACACAACTGAGCAAGAGCCTACCAACTGACCAATACATCTAAGTGTCACCTACTAAATCACACACCAAAGCTTCAACACCAAAAGGACCTGACTAACATACCCCACTATGAAACAAAAGACAAAAAGTAAGCTACAAATAAAGACCCTGCACAAAGCCTCAGCCCTGTGAAAATATCCAGAAAAGAAGTCTATTGACTATACCCAATCTGCAAGAAATAGCCACATGCAGAGATGAGAAAGAACCAAGACAATAATTCTGGTAACTCAAGAGTTACACATAAGAGTGTCATATGACCTCCAAATGACCACACCAGTTCTCCAACAAGAGTTCTTAACCAGGCTGAGCTGGCTGAAATGGCAGAAATAGAATTCAGAATATGGATAGGAATGAAGATCATTGAGATTCAGGAGACTTGCAAAACCCAATCCAAGAAAACTAAGAATCTCAATAAGGTGATACAGGAGTTGAAGGATGAAATAGCCAGTATAAGAAAGAACCTAAAAGATCTGACAGTGCTGAAAAACACAATACAATTATTCCACAATACAATCATAAGTATTAACAGCAGAATAGACCAAACTGAGGAAAGAATCTCAGAAATGGAAGACTGGCTCTCTGAAATAGGACAGGCAGAAAACAATAAAGAAAAGAAAATGAAAAAAAAAAAATGAACAGAAGCCCCAAGAAATACGGAATCACGTAAAGAGACCAAATCTACTAATCATTGGCATCCCTGGAAGGGAGGAGGAGAAAACAAACAACTTGGAAAACGTATTTCAGGATATCATCCATGAAAACTCCCCCAACCTGGCTAAAGAGGCCAACAGTCAGATACAGGAAATACAGAGAACTCCTGAAAGATTCTACACAAGAATATCATCCTCGAGACACAAAGTCATCAGATTTTCCAAGGTTGAAATGAAAGAAAGAATATTAAGGCAGCTAAAGAGAAAGGGCAGGTCACCTACAAAGGGAATACCCTCAAGATAACACCAGATGTTTCAGCTGAAACCCTATGAGCCAGAAGAGATTGGGGGCCTACAGTCAATATTCTTAAAGAAAAAATCTTCGACCAAGAATTTTATATCCAGCCAAACTAAGCTTCCTAAGTGAAGGAAAAATAAGATCCTTTTCAGATAAGCAAATGTTGAGGGAGTTTGTTACCATCAGACCGGCCTTACAAGAGATCTTGAAAAGAGCACTAAACATAGAAAGGAAAGAATGTTACCACTTGATACAAAAACACACTTAAATACACAGAGCAGTGACACTATAAAGCAACCACACAAACAAGCTGACATGATAACCAGCTAACAACACAATGACAGGATGAAATCCACACATATCAATACTAACCTAAAATGCAAATTGGCTAAATGCCCCATTTACAAGGTCCAGAGTGGAAAGCTGGATAAAAACACAAAACTGTATTAGTCCATTTTCATGTTGCTGATAAAGACACACCTGAGACTGGGCAATTTACAAAACAAACAGGTTTAATTGGACTCACAGTTCCACGTGGCAGGGGAGGCCTTACAATCATGATGGAAGGCAAGGAGGAGCAAGTAATATCTCACATGGATGGCAGTAGGCAAAAAGAGATGCTGTGCAAGGGAACTCCAGTTTTTAAAACCGTCATAGCTCATGAGACTATAATTCACTATCAGCACAGGAAATACTCGCCCCCATAATTCAACCAGCTCCTACCAGGTTCCTCCCATGACACATGGGAATCATGAGAGTTACAATTCAAGATGAGATTTGGGTGGGATAATAGCCAAACAATATCAAAGACCCAGTGGTTGCTGCTGCTGCCTTCAAGAGACCCATCTCAAATGTAATGACACTCACAGGCTCAAAGCTCAAAATAAAGGGATGGAGGAAAACCTATAAAGCAAATGGAAATCAGAAAAAAGCAGGGGTTGCAATCCTAATTTCAAACAGAATAGATTTTAAACCAACAAAGATCAAAAAAGACAAAGAAGGGAATCAAAGATCAAAAAAGACAAAGAAGGGAATTACATAATGATAAAAGATTCAATTCAACAAGAAGATCTAACTATCCTAAATATATACACAGCAGGCGGAGGTTGCAGTTAGCTGAAATCATGCCACTGCACTCCAGCCTGAGCAACAGAGCAAGTCTCTACCTCAAAAAAAAAAAAAAAAAAAGGAATACAGTGAAAGTGAAAGCAGTACTAAGATGGAAGTTTATAGCTATAAGCACCTACATTTTAAAAAGAGAAAAACTTCAAATAACCTAACAATGTGTCTTAAAGAATTAGAAAAGCAAGAGAAAACCAAACCCAAAATTAGCAGAATAATAAAGATCAAAGTAGAAATAAATGAAATTGAAATGAAGAAAAGAATACAAAAGAACCATGAAACAAAAAGTTGTCTTTTAGAAAATATAAACAAAATTGACAAATCTTCAGCCAGACTAAGAAAAAAAGAGAAAAGACCCAAGTAAATGAAATCGGAGATGAAAAAAGAGACACTACTACTGATACCACAGAAAATCAAAGGATAATTAGAGGCTACTATGAGCAATTATATGTATGCCAATCAATTGAAATACCAAAAGAAAGAAAGAAATTCCTAGACACATAAAACCTATCAAGATTGAGCCATGAAGAAATCTCAAACACACTAATAACAAGTAATGGGCTCAAAGCCATAATAAAGTATTCAAGTAAAGGTAAGTCCAGAACCTGATGGCTTTACTGCTGAATTTTACCAAACATTTAAAGAAGAACTAATATCAATCCAACTCAAACTATTCTAAAAAAAAAAAAAAAAAAAAAAAAAAAGGAGAGGAAGGAGGAAATACTTCCAAACTCATTCTATGAGGCCAGTATCACCCTGATACCAAAAACAGACAAAGATGTATCAAAAAAAGAAAACCACAGTCCAAGATCCCTGATGAACACTGATGCAAGAATCCTCAACAAAATACTAGCAAACCAAATTCAACAACACATTAAAAATATCATTCATCATGATCAAGTGGAATTTACCTCGAGGATGCAAGGATGTCTCAACATACTCAAATCAACCAATGTAACACATCATATCAACAGAATGAAGGACAAAAACCATATGATTATTTCAAGTAATGCTGAAAAAGCATTTGATAAAATTCAACATCCCTTCAGGCTGAAATCTTTCAAAAAACTGGGTACAGTAGGAACATACCTCAACATAATAAAACTCATATTTGCAAAACCCACAGCTAATATCATACTGAATGGGGAAAAACTGAAGGCCTTTTATCTTTAATCTGAAACATGACAAGGATGCCCACTTTCACCATGGTAATTCAACATAGTACTGAAGTCCTAGCTAGAGCAATCAGACAAGAGAAGGAAATAAAGAGCAGCCAAGGCCAGGCATGGTAGCTCACACATGTAATCCCAGCACTTTGGGAAGCCAAGGAAGGCAGATCACCTGAGGTCAGGAGTTCAAGACCAGCCTGGCCAACATAGTGTAACCCCGTGTCTACTAAAAATACAAAAATTAGCCAGGTGTGGTAGTACACCCCTGTAGTCCTGGCTACTCAGGAGGCTGAGGCAGGAGAATTGCTTGAACATGGGAAGCAGAGGAAGGTTGCAGTGAGTTGAGATCATGCCACTGCACTCCAGCCTGGGTGACAGGGTGAGACTCTGTCTCAATAAATAAATAAATAAATAAATAGCATTCAAATTGGAAACGACTAAGTCAAATTATCCTTGTCTGCTGATGATATGATCTTATATTTTAAAAACCTGAAGTCTCCACAAAAAAACTACTAGAATTGATCAACAAATTCAGTAAAGTGGCAAGATACAAAATCAACATACAAAAATCAGTAGCATTTCTATATACCAACAGTGAACAATCTGAAAAAGAAACAAAAAATATAATCCCATTTACAATAACCACAAATAAAGTTCAATACCTAGGAATTATTGTAGCTGTCTGCAACATTGAACTCCTTGGCTCAAATGATCCTCCTGCTTCAGCCTCCCATGTAGCTGGGACTACAGGCACATGCCACAACATCCAGCTATTTTTTTAATTATATTTAGGGATTAGATCTCATTATGTTGCCCAGGCTGATCTCAAACTCCCAGCCTCAAGTGATCCTCCCACCTCAGCCTCCTGAGTAGCTAAAAATACAGTCATGGGCCACCACATCCAGCCATAGATATATAATTATTGGTTTATGCTATTATCTTTTAAAACTTTAGAAAAAAAAAAGAAGACTTACAAATGAAAAATAGGTAGCACTTTGATAAGTGATTTTTTTATGTCTTTGTCTGGGTTCAACTTATTGTCTAATGTCCCTTCATTTCAGCTTGAAGAAGTCCCTTTGTCATATTTTGTAGGTAAGGTCTACTAGAGATAAACTCAGTTTTTGTCTGTCTGAGAATGTCTTAGATTTTCCTTCATATTGGAAAGACAGTTTGGCCAGATACAAAATTCTTTGTGGATTATTTCATTACTTTGAAGACATCATCCCATTGCTCTCTGACTTCCATGATTTCTGATGAAAAATTAGCTGTTAACTTATTGAGGCTCTCTACACGTAAGTCACTTCACTCTTGCTATTTTTAAGATTATTTTTGGCTGTTAATAGTTTAATTATAACTTATCTTCATGTGGCTCTCTGTTAACTTATCTTAGATGGAGTTTGTTGAGCTTCTTTGATGTATAGCTTTATGCCTTTTGTCAAATTTCGAAAGTTTTAAACCATTATTTCCTTAAGCATTCTTTCTGTCCCTTTCTCTCCTCTCTTCTGGGACTCCAACTATGCAAAACAGTCCCACAGGTTTCTGAGGCTCTGCTCATTTTTATTCATTCTTTTTTTTTTTCCTGATCTTCAGCATAATCTCAATTGACCTATTTTCAGTTTCATGGGTTCTTTCTTTTGTCTGCTCAAATCTGATTTGAACACTTCTTGTGAATTTCTCATTTCAGTTATTATGCTTTTCAACACTATAATTTCTATTTGGTTCCTTTTTATAATTTCTACATCTTTGTTGATATTCACCATTTGGTGAGACATCAGTCTCATGGTTTCCTTATTTGCAAATTGTTTCCTTTAGCTATTTGAGAATATTTAAAATACTTGATATAAAATCTTTGTCTAGTGAGTCCAATATCTGAGCTTCCTCAGGAACAGTTTCTATAAATTTCTTTTTCTCTTGTCCATGAGCCATATGTTCTCGTTTCTTTATACTTGTTGAATATCAGATACTTTGACAACTATAATGTGAAATCTCTGGAAATCATAATCTTCCACCTTCTCTGGGGTTTTTTGCTGCTTCTTGTTGTAGTTGTTTTGTTTATTTAGTGACTTTTCTAAACAAATTTGTAAAGTCTGTATTCTTTGTCACATGTAGCTACTGAATTGTCCCATGAACTTTGTGGTCATCTAATAGTTCGACAGAGATTTCCTTAAATGCCTAGAATCAACCCAAATCAAACAGCAACAACAACAAGAAAAAAAAACCTCCCAGTCTTTGTAAAAGGGCTTCGTATATGTTGAGCATGCCTTCAACACACAGTTTACAACTTCCTTAGTCCTCAATTCCTGCTTACACAGAGCCTAAAAGTCACTCCAAGAAGAAAACTTGGGGTCTTTCTCGGGTTTTGTTTTTTTTTTTTTTTTTTTTTTTAGTATGTACTCAGTCCTGGGCATGCAGTTGGCCTTCTAGATTACCAGGAATATGTAGGTACTTTTCAAAGCTTATATCTCTTTCCCCAGCCTTTCCTCCTGAGCTTTTTGGTTACTCTATGCTTAGATATTTTGGGGAAATATCTCAAAGAGATATTTTGAAGAGATATTTTGGGGAAAAATATCTTTTTCCCCAGCCTTTCCTCCTGAGCTTTTTGGTTACTCTACTGCTTGCCCCAACTATTATGCCTCTCCCCATGTGGCAGCAATAAAAACATTTGCTTTTAAATGTTTACAAACTATATACCTCCAGGGTAGCCATCTCATCCGTGAGAAAGCTCTGAGTTAAACAAACTAATGGCAAGCCTTTTATGTAATACTTCATGGAAGCACCAGACAGGTCGAAGCCACAGTTCTTTGGGAATAAGGTCCATGCTGCTCCCACTTGTACTACGTACCTGTAGTTGGAATGTGAGCTGTCTTTAAAACCACCACCAAGATGGGAAATGAGGAAAACCCGAGTAAGTTAAAGTGTTACAAAGTTATTTTACAGAGATTCAGGGTTTTATTTAATTATTATTAAATATTTCCCTGGTTGCTGTAAGCTTTTGAATTGTTTCAAGTTTTAAAAATCTCGATCTTCAAATTTTTTGCCAGTTTTTCTGGAGGGATGGACTTTGGGACTTCTCTACTCCACCATTTTTGTTTATATTACTCAGCATTAACTGATTATATAATGTTAAAACAATTTTACATTCCTCAGAGGAAAGTCCACTTGGTCATGATGAATTATCCTTTCTACATATTTGGATTGAATTTGTTACACTTTTCTAAATTTTAAATTTGTTTTTGTAAGGAGTATTGATCTGTGAGTTTGAGTTTCTTTCTCATAATGTTGTTATATGGTTTTGGTGTCAGAGTAATTCTAGCCTCATCTATTCCCATCATAAATTTTCTGGAAGAGTTTGTGTCTGATTAGTATTATTTCTCCTTTAAATGTTTGGTAGAATTTGCCAGTGAAGCTATCTGGCACTGGAATTTTCTTTGAGAAGATTTTGACTTACAAAACCAATTGCATTAATGAATATATAGATGCTACTATATTTAAATAGATGAATATATTTATTCTTAAGTAAGCTCTGGTAGTGTGTCTTTTAAGAAATTGATTTCAATTTCATCTAAGCTATTCAACCCATAGGCATAAAGTTCTTCTATTATCCTTTCAGTATCTGTAGAATATTCATGTGTTTCTTTTATGTTTTTTCCTTGTCACTCTGACTAGATGTTTAGCAACATTATCAATCTCAAAGAACCAATTTTGATTTCACTGATTTTTTCTTACTGTTTTTGTGTTCTCTATTTCATTAACATTCATTTTCATCTTTATTGTTTCTTTCCATATGGTTAGTTTGGGTTTAGTTTGCTTGTCTTTCTCTACTTCTTAATGTGTAGCTGAGATGATGGATTTGAGACTTTTCTTGTTCTCTAATACAGGCTTTCAGTCATATAAACTTCCCTATAGGGACTAATTGAACAACATTCCTCAAGTTTTAATATGTTTTCATTGTCTTTCCATTTAAATTGACCTTCTAATCTCTTTTTAAAATCTATTTATTTAGAAGTATATTATTTAGCTTTCAAATTGTGTTAGGCTATTCTTGCATTGCCATAAAGAAATATCTGAAACTGGTACTGCTTCAAGATGGCTGAATAGGAGCAGCTCCAGTCTGCAACTCCCAGCGAGATCAACACAGAAGATGGGTGATTTCTGCATTTCCAACTGAGGTACCTGGTTCATCTCATTGAGACTGGTTGGACAGTGGGTACAGCCCACGGATGGCAAGCTGAAGCAGGGCAGGGCATTGCCTCACCCAGGAAGTGCAAGAGGTCAGGGAATTTCCCTTTCCTAGCCAAGGGAAGCCGCGACAAACTGTACCTGGAGGAACAATACACTTCTGCCCAAATACTGAGCTTTTCCGACAGTCTTAGCAACCAGCAAACCACGAGATCCCCTCCTATGCCTGGCTTGGTGGGCCCCACGCCCACAGAGCCTTGCTCACTGCTAGCACAGCAGTCTGAGACCGATCTGCAATGCTGCAGATTGGTGGGGGGAGGGACGTCTGCCATTGCTGAGGCTTCAGTAGGCAGTTTTATGCTCACAAAGCAGCCAGTAAGCTCGAACTGGGCAGAGACCACCAGAGCTCAGCAAGGTCTACTGCCTCTCTAGATTCCACCTCTGTGGAAAGGGCATAGCTGAACAAAAGGCAGACAGCCTCTTCAGACTTAAACGCCCCTGTATGACTGCTCTGAAGAGAGCAGTGCTTCCCCCAGCATTGCATTCGAGCTCTGAGAATGGACAGAGTGCCTCTTCAAGTGGGTCCCTGACCCCTGTGTAGCCTGACTGGGAGACATCTCCCAGTAGGGGCCAACAGACACCTCATACAGGCGGGTGCCCCTCTGGGACGAAGCTTCCAGAGAAAGGATCAAGCAGCAATATTTGCAGTTCTGCAGCCTCTGCTGGTGATACCCAGACAAACAGGGTCTGGAGTAGACCTCCAGCAAATTCCAACAGACCTTCAGCTGATGGGCCTGACTGTTAGAAGGAAAATTAACAAACAGAAAGGAATAGCACCAACATCAACAAAATGACATCCACACCAAAACCCCATCTGTAGGGCACCAACATCAAAGACTAAAGGTAGATAAACCTACAAAGATGGGGAGAAACCAGAGCAGAAAAGCTGAAAATTCCAAAAACCAGACTGCCTCTTCTCTTCCAAAGGACTGCAGCTCTTCACCAGCAAGGGAACAAAACTGGATGGAAAATGAGTTTGACGAGTTGACAGAAGTAGGCTTCAGAAGGTTGGTAATAACAAACTTCTGCGAGCTAAAGGAGCATGTTCTAACCCATCACAAGGAAGCTAAAAACCTTGAAAAAAGGTTAGACAAATGGCTAACTCAAACAGTATAGAGAAGACCTTAAATGACCTGATGGAGCTGAAAAACCAAAGCACAAGAACTTCATGATGCATGCACAAGTTTCAATTGTTTTTCGAAATTCAAATTTCAATTTCAATTTGATCAAGTGGAAGAAAGGATATCAGTGATTGAAGATCAAATTAATGAAATAAAGTGAGAAGACAAAATTAGAGGAAAAAAAGAATGAAAACAAATGAACAAACCCTCCAAGAAATATGGGACTATGTGAAAAGACCAAATCTATGTTTGATTGGTGTAACTGAAAGTGATGGGGAGAATGAAATCAAGTTAGAAAACACTTTTCAGGATATCATCCAGGAGAACTTCCCCAACCTAGCAAGGCAGGCCAACATCCAAATTCAGGAAATACAGAGAACACCACAAAGATACTCCTCAAGAAGAGCAACTCCAAGACACATAATTTTTTCAGATTCACCATGGTTGAAATGAAGGAAAAAATGTTAAGGGCAACCAGAGAGAAAGGTTGGGATACCCACAAAGGGAAGCCCATCAAACTAACAGCAGATCTCTCTGCAGAAATCCTACAAGCAAAAAGAGAGTGGGGGCCAATATTCAACATTCTAAAAGAAAAGAATTTTCCACCCAGAAATTCATATCCAGCCAAACTAAGCTTCATAAGTGAAGGAGAAATAAAATCCTCTACAGACAAGCAAATGCAGAGAGATTCTGTAACCACCAGGACAGCCTTACAAGAGCTCCTGAAGGAAGCACTAAACATGGAAAGGAAAAACTAGTCCCAGCCACTATGAAAAGACGCCAAATTGTAAAGATTATAGACACTATGAAGGAACTGCATCAACTAACGGGCAAAATAACCAGCTAACATCATAATGACAGGATCAAATTCACATATAGCAATATTACCCTTAAATGTAAATGAGCTAAATGCCCCAGTTAAAAGACACAGACTGGCAAATTGGATAAAGAGTCAAGATCCACCAGTGTGCTGTATTCAGGAGACCCATCTCACGTGCAGACACACACATAGGCTCAAAATAAAGGGATGGAGGAAGATCTACCGAGCAAATGGAAAGCAAAAAGAAGCAGGGGTTGCAATCCTAGTCTCTGATAAAACAGACTTTAAACCAACAAAGGTCAAAAGAGACAAAGAAGGCCATTACAGAATGGTAAAGGGATCAATTCAACAAGAAGAGCTAACTATCCTAAATATATATGCACCCAATACAGGAGCATGCAGATTCATAAAGCAAGTCCATAGAGACCTAAAAAGAGATTTAGACTCCCACACAATAATAGTGGGAGACTTGAACACCCCACTGTCAATATTAGATTAACAAGACAGAAAGAAAACAAGGACAGCCAGGACTTGAACTCAGCTCTGGACCAAGCAGACCTAAAAGACATCCACAGAACCCTCTACCCCAAATCAACAGAATATACATTCTTCTTAGCACCACATCACACTTATTCTAAAATTTACCACATAATTGGAAGTAAAACACTCCTCAGCAAGTATAAAAGAACAGTAATCACAACAAACTGCCTCTCAGACCACAGTGCAATAAAATTAGATCTCAGGATTAAGAAACTCACTCAAAACTGCACAATTACATGGAAACTGAACAACATGCTTCTGAATGACTACTGGGTAAATACAAAATGAAGACAGAAGTAAAGATGTTCTTTGAAACCAATGAGAACAAAGACATAACATACCAGAATCTCTGGGACACATTTAAAGCAGTGTGTAGAGGGAAATTTATAGCACTAAATGCCCACAAGAGAAAGGAGGAAAGATCTAAAATCGATACCCTAACATCACAATTAAAAGAACTAGAGAAGCAAGAGCAAAAACATTCAAAAGCTAGCAGAAGGCAAGAAATAACGAAGACCAGAGCAGAACTGAAGGAGATAGAGACACAAAAAGAACCCTTCAAAAAAATCAATGAATCCAGGAGCTGATTTTTTAAAAGACCAACAAAATAGATAGACCACTAGCAAGACTAATAAAGAAGAAAAGAGAGAAGAATCAAATAGACACAATAAAAAATGATAAAGGGGATATCACTACTGATTCCACAGAAATACAAACTACCACCAGTGAATGCTATAAACACCTCTATGCAAATAAACTAGAAAATCTAGAAGAAATGCATAAATTCCTGGACACATACACCTTCCCAAGACTAAACCAGGAAGAAGTTGAATCTCTGAATAGACCAATAACAGGTTCTGAAATTGAGGCAATAATTAATAGCCTACTAACAAAAACAAGTCCAGGACCAGTCAGATTCACAACCAAATTCTCCCTGAGGTACAAAGAGGAGCTGGTACCATTCCTTCAGAAACTATTCCAATCAATAGAAAAAGAGGGAATCCTCCCTAACTCATTTTATGAGGTCAGCATCATGCCGATAACAAAGCCTGCCAGAGACGCAACAAAAAAGAGAATTTTAGGCCAATATCCCTGATAAACATTGGTGTGAATATCCTCAATAAAATACTGGCAAGAGAATGGCATGAACCCAGGAGGCAGAACTTGCAGTGAGCCAAGATTCCACCACTGCACTCCAGCCTGGGTGACCAAGCAAGACTCTATCTCAAAAAATATGTAAATAAAAATAAATACTGGCAAACCAAATCCAGCAGCACATGAAAAAGCTTATTCACCACGATCAAGTCGACTTCATACCTGGGATGCAAGGCTGATTCAACATATGCAAATCAATAAACATAATCCATCACATAAACAGACCAATGACAAAAACCACATGATTATCTCAATAGATGCAGAAGAAGACTTCAACAAAATTCAACAGCCCTTCATGCTAAAAATTATCAATAAACTAGGTACTGATGGAATGTATCTCAAAATAATAAGAGCTATTTATGACAAATCCACAGCCAATACCATACTGGAAGCAAAAACTGGAAGCATTCCCTTTGAAACCCAGCACAAAACAAGGATGCCCTCTCTCACCACTCCTATTCAGCATAGTGTTGGAAGTTCTGGCTAGGGCATTCAGGCAAGAGAAAGAAATAAAGCGTATTCAATTAGGAAAAGAGGAAGTCAAATTGTCCCTGTTTGCAGATGACATGATTGTATATTTAGAAAACCCCATTGTCTCAGCCCAAAATCTCCTTAAGCTGATAAGCAACTTCAGAAAAGTCTCAGGATACAAAATCAATGTGCAAAAATCACGAGCATTCCTATACACCAATAACAGACAAACAGAGAGCCAAACCATGAGTGAATTCCCATTCACAATTATTACAAAGAGAATAAAATACCTAGGAATCCAGCTTACAAGGGATGTGAAGGACCTCTTCAAGGAGAACTACAAACCACTGCTCAACAAAATGAAAGAGGACATAAACAAATGGAAGAACATTCCATGCTCATGAACAGGAAAAATCAATATCGTGAAAATGGCCATACTGCCCAAGATAATTTATAGATTCAATGCTATCCCCAACAAGCTACCACTGACTTTCTTCACAGAATTGGAAAAAACTATTTTAACATTCATATGGAACCAAAAAAGAGCCCACATACTCAAGACAATCCTAAGCAAAAAGGACAATGCTGGAGGCATCACGCTACTTGACTTCAAACTACACTACAGGGCTACAGTAACCAAAACAGCATGCTGGTGGTACCAAAACAGATATACAGACCAATAGAACAGAACAGAGGCCTCAGAAATAACACCACACATCTACAACCATCTGATCTTTGGCAAACCTGACAAAAACAAGCAATGGGAAAAGGATGCCCTATTTAATAAATGGTGCTGGGAAAATTGGCTAGCCATAAGTAGAAAGCTGAAACTGGATCCTTTCCTTACTCCTTATACAAAAATTAATTCAAAATGGATTAGAGACTTAAATGTTAGACCTAATACCATAAAAACCTTAGAAGAAAACCTAGGTAATACCATTCAGGACATAGGCATGGGCAAGGGCTTCATGTCTAAAACACCAAAAGCAACGGCAACAAAAGCCAAAATTGACAAATGGGATCTAATTAAACTAAAGAGCTTCTGTACAGCAAAAGACACTACCATCAGAGCGAACAGGCAACCTACAGAATGGGAGAAAAGTTTTGCAATCTACTCATCAGACAAAGGGCTAATATCCAGAACCTACAAAGAACTCAAACAAATTTACAAGAAAAAAACAAACAACCCCATCAAAAAGTGGGCAAAGGATATGAACAGACATTTCTCAAAAGAAGACATTCATGCAGCCAACAGACACATGAAAAAATGCTCATCATCACTGGCCATCAGAGAAATGCAAATCAAAACCACAATGAGATACCATCTCACACCAGTTAGAATGGCAATCATTAAAAAGACAGGAAACAACAGGTGCTGGAGAGGATGTGGAGAAATAGGAACGCTTTTACACTGTTGGTGGGATTGTAAACTAGTTCAACCATTATGGAAAACAGTATGGCGATTCCTCAAGGATCTAGAACTAGAAGTACCATATGACCCAGCCATCCCATTACTGGGTATATACCCAAAGGATTATAAATCATGCTGCTATAAAGACACATGCACACATATGTTTATTGCGGCACTATTCACAATAGCAAAGACTTGGAAGCAACCCAAATGTCCATCAGTGACAGACTGGATTAAGAAAATGTGGCGCATATACACCATGGAATACTATGCAGCCATAAAAAAGGATGAGTTTGTGTCCTTTGTAGGGACATGGATGCAGCTGGAAACCATCATTCTCAGCAAACTAATGCAAGAACAGAAAACCAAACACCACATGTTCTCACTCATAGGTGGGAACTGAACAATGAGATCACTTGGACTTGGGAAGGGGAACATCGCACACCGGGGCCTATCATGGGGAGGGGGGAGCGGGGAGGGATTGCATTGGGAGTTATACCTGATGTAAATGACGAATTGATGGGTGCAGCACACCAACATGGCACAAGTATACATATGTAACAAACCTGCATGTTATGCACATGTACCCTAGAACTTAAAGTATAATTAAAAATAAAAATAAAAAAAATAAAATAAAATAAAATAAAAAGAAAGGCCTTTCCCTTCAAGGAAAAAAAAAAGAAAAGAAATATCTGAAACTGTGTAATTTCTAATGAAAAGCGGTTTACTTGTCTCATAGTTCTGCAGGCTGCACAGAAATCATGGTGCCAGCATCTGCTCATCTTCTGGGGAGGCCTCAAGAGCTTTTACTTATGGCAGGTAAAGCGGTACCAGACATCTCACATGGCGAGAATGGGGGCAAGAGGTGGGTAAGGTGCCACACACTTTTAAACAACCAGATCTAATGAGTACTCAATCACTACCATGAGGACAGCACCAAGCCATGAGGGATCTGCCCCCATGACCCAAACACATCCCACCAGGCCCCACCTTCAACTTTGGGGATTACAATTCAACATGGGATTTGGTGGTGACATACATTCAAACTATATCATTGCATTCCTAGCCTCTCAAAGCTCATGTTCTTCTCACACTGCAAAAAAAAAAAAAATTTTTTAATTAAAAAAAAATACAATCATGTATTTTTTCCCATCAATCCCCCAAAGTGTTAACTCTCCAGCATTAATTCAAAAGTTCCAAGTCCCAAGTCCAAATCCAAAGCCTCATCTAAGACAAAGCAAGTACTTTCTAATGATGAGCCTGTAAACCAAAATACAAGCTATTTACTACTAAGATACAATGGGAGTATTGGCACAGAGTAAACATTTCTGTTCCAAAAGGAAGAAACTGGCCAAAAGAAATGGGTTACAAGCCCCATTAAAGTTTGAAAAAAACAGCAGAGCATTCGTTAAACCTTAAAACTCCAAAATAATTTCCTCTGACTCCATGTCCCACATCCCTGGCACACTAGTGCAAGAGGTGGGCTCCCAAGGTCTTGGACAGCTCCACCCCTGTGGCTTTGCAGGATGCAGCCCCCACAGCTGCTCTCATGGACTAGAGCTAAGTGCCTATGGCTTTTCTGGGGAAAAGGTGCAAGCTGTCAGTGCATCTGTCATTCTTGGGTCTGTAGAATAGTGGCCTCCTTCTCACAACTCCACTAGGCAATGCCCCAGTAGGGACTCTGTGTTGGGATTCCAACCCCACATTTCTCCTCTGTACTGTTGTACCCTGCAGTAGGTTTCTGCCTGGGCACCTAGGCTTTCTCATACATTCTCTGAAATATTGGTGGAGGCTGCCAAGCCTTCGCTCTTGCACTCTGTGTGCTGAGGCACAAGAATCACTTGAACCTGGGAGGCAGAGGTTGCAGTGAGCCAAGATCATGCTACTGCACTCCAGCCTGGGCAACAGAACAAGACTCTGTGTCAAAAAAAACAAAAAAAGAAATACTTGAGACTGAGTAATTTATTAAGAAAAGAGGTTTACTTGGCTCACATTTCTGCAGGCTGTACAGGAAAAATGGTGCTAGCATCTGCTCAGCTTCTAGGGAGGCCTCAGGGAGCTTTTACTCATGGCAGAAGGTGAAGCAAGAGCAGGCATCTCACATGGTGAGAACAGGAGCAAGAGAGAGAGTGGGTGGAATGAAGTGCCACACACTTTAAACAACCAGATCTATGAGAACTCATTCACTACCATGAGGATGGCATCAAACCATCGAGGATCTGCCCCCATGACCAAACACCTCCCTAACTAATTTCTGCATCTGTAGTAGAGACAGGGTTTCACCATGTTGGCCAGGCTGTTCTCAAACTGCTGACCTCACGTGATCCACCCGCCTCGGGCTCCCAAAGTGCTGGGACTGCAGGTGTGTGGCACCAAGCCCAGCCTGAATCTTTAGCTTTTATGTGCATAAAAACGCCTTTATCTTACCTTGATTTTCGAAGAATATTTTTGCTGGCAATAGATTTATAGGTTGACAGTTGTATTCCCACCCTGCTTTATTTATTTATACTGTTTTAGAGTCCAGTTCTTGCTTTGTTGCCCAAGATGGTCTCAAACTCCTGTCCTCAAGTGATCCTCCCACCTCAGCCTCCTAAAGTGCTGGTATAACAGGCATGAGCTATCACACCCAGCCCCTACAGTGCTTTAAAGTTATTGTGCCACTATCTTTTCATTTGCATTACTTCCAATGTGAAATTATTATTTTTATCTTTGTTTCTCTATAAATAATGTCTCTTTTCCTCATTATTTAAGTTTTCCCCTTTATCACTGGCTTTAATACTTTTTTTGATACAGGATCTCACTCTGTCATCCAGGCTGGAGTGCAAGTGGCATGATCTTGGCTCATTGCAGCCTCGAACTCCCAAACTCAAACAATGCTCCCACCTCAGCCTCCCGAGTAGCTGGGAACACAGGTGCACACCACCATGCCTGGCTAATTTTGTTTATTTTTTGTAGAGATGAGGTCTCACTATGTTGCCTAGGCTGGTCTCGAACTCCTGGGCTCAAGCAATCCACCCACCACAGTCTCCCAAAGTGTTGGGATTACAGCCACTCTGATAAGTCATTCTGCCTGGGTTGGCTTTAATAAATTTTTATTATAATGAGTTTCTTAGGCTTGGAGCTTATGATTTTTAACAAATCTGAAAAAGTATTGGCCATTATTTACTCAAATATTTTTCTTTCCCTACTCCTCCCTTTCAGAGATTCCTATTACACATATGCTAGGCTAATTGAATTAGTCCCACAGCTCACTGATTCTCTGTTCATTGTTTCTGGTCATTCTTCGCTGTGTGTTTCATTTCGTTGAGTTTCTACTGTTGCATTATCAAGATATTTAATCTCTTCTTCTGTAATATCTAATATACTGTTCATCCCATCCAGTGGACTTTTTGAAATCTCATTGTAGTTTTCACCTCTAATGGTTTGATTTGTATATTTTTTTATATCTTCCATTTCTTTGTATAGTCTTTCCTCTAGCTTTATGAATATATACAATACCATCATAATAACTATTAATACTTTTTAATGTTATTTTTGGGTAAGTTTCAACTGATTGATTGTTTTCTTCCTAGTAGGTTGTATTTTCCTGCTGTTTTGGATTGCCGTTAAATTGTTATTAAATGCCAGACATTGTAAATTTTACCTTGATGGGTGTTGGATGTTTTTGTATTCCTATGAATATGCTTGAACTGTGTTCTAAGAAAAAGTTAAGTTACTTGAAAACAGTTTGATCCTTTTGGGTCTTGCTTTTAAGCTCTATTACACAGAACTAGAACAGTACCTAGTCTAGCAATATATAGTCTAATTTTGCCTCCTTACTGAGGCCAACCCCTCATGAGTTTTCTACCTTATGCCCTTATTAATTATGAGATTTTTCTACTCTAGCTGGTAAAAATTGAAACTAATCCTGTTTAGTCATTGATTATTATTTCTTCTAATCCTTTATGGCTATTCTTTCCCCGGATGAGAATAGTTTCCCCACACACCTGCAAGGATCACTACACAACTGAAGACTCATGGGGTACCCTCTGCAGATCTCTGGAGTTGTCTAGAAAGAATTTTAAAGTACTTTAAATTAGCTCTTTCCTGACACTCCGACCTGAAGCTCTAGCCACACTGACCTCCCTGGACTCCAAATGTAATGTCTTCAACTCTGGGTCCCTCTTCCTTGTGCCATAGCCTGAAAACTCTCTCAAGGTTGTAAGCTGGAGCAACTGTAGGGCTCATCTTATTTATTTCCAGAATTTCAAGGATCACTATTATTGCCTGATGCCCAATGGCTTGAAAACCACTATTTTGTATATTTGATTTTTTCCTCCATATATTTAGGCAAGAAGGTAGACCCTATGTCTACTAGTCCATCTTGGCTGAAAGCAAAAGAACCAGACACTAATGTCTTGATTTTAGTAGTCCTAGCAGCATGCTTGGCATTCACTGAATAAATAAATAAATGTCCACCTAAATTTAAATATTTAAAAAGTTTACTATGTAAATAGCCTTAACTGAGTTCAATAGGTTTTGGTATAGAATGCTTTTCTTTTAATTACTTTCTAGATAATTTATATTTATTTGTTTTGTTTTCCAATTAAGAAGATTGCTTACTTTCTAAGTCATTAAAATTTTAGAGAGGTCATCATTTGTTTATTTCTACATTTAATGAGTTTTATCAGAGACTGTGCATCTCTGAAATTTAAGATTTTGTCACCAATGTTATAATCAATTTTTGTAAATGTCCCATGGTTGTTGGTTTTTTTTTCTGGGTTTTTTTGTTTGTTTTTTTGTTTGTTTGTTTGTTTGTTTGTTTGTTTTTGAAAGAGTCTCACTCTGTCACCCAGGCTAAAGTGCAGCAGTGCAATCTCAGCTCACTGCAACCTCTGCCTCTTGGGTTCAAGCAATTCTCATGCCTCAGCCTCCCGAGTAGCTGGGATTACAAACATGCGCCACCACGCCCAGCCAACTTTTATATTTTTAGTATAGGTGGGTTTTTGCCATGTTGGCCAGGTTGTTCTCAAACTCCTGACCTCAAGTGATCTGCCCACCTTGGCCTGAGCCAAGGCGTGAGCCACCGCACCCGGCCTTGTCCCATGATTTTTTCCATCCGTGAAGTGTTTTTATCTTCTCTGAGTGTGCTAAGAGATACATCATTCCTCTCTCTGTGGCTTATGACATAAACTAAAGGATCTGAATCACCAGGGATCTTAGCCCATAAAGCTTAAAATTCTGTTCTCTCTCCAGACTATTATCTCTTTCATCAGTTTTATAGAGCCAATTTTAGAATTCAAAGCCAAGATGTTGACTCTTTATTCTTGCTTAGTTCTTTTCTGTTTCCCCTCTGCTGAAGCAAAAAAAATCTGTCTCCAAATCCAGTTTTAATAGTATAAGGGATACAAGCAAGGTAAAACAGAATTGTCAAAAAGGGAAACTTTCTATAACATTTCAAAATAGTACTCCACTACACGTTTTGAAAATTATACTTTTTTAAAAATCTCATTACATGACCTAATTCCTTGGCTTTTCATGCGATGCAGGGAAACATTCTGTCTTTGGAGTGTCAAAGCATTGGCATTGCTGACCATTTCCAAGTTGGGTTACCTGGGACAAGTTACTTAAACTCTATTACATCATTTGTAAAGTGGGAATAATAATTTGTGGGCTGCGAGTATTAAATTGTTATATGTCAAGTACCTGCCACCATAAATGACATATAATAACACCTTGATTATTGTTAGGCTTTAGTAAGGAATTACTTTTACAAAGTCAAAAAATCTATAAATGATTCAAATAGAGGTCAAAGGCTTTATTCAGATAATGTGCATTAGGAAGCATCTGAAGATTAGGTAACTCCCCAGTGGAAACAGGATCAGAATGTCTACAGGACAGGGGAAACTATGAGTTCTTGCAGTTTTGACTTAGGCAGCAGTTTTTTTTGTCCTTCGTTTCTTTTTTACTTTAACTGAAACTCAGAATTGAGGATCATTCCTGTTTTCATGCCCCTCCTTGGGGTTAGTTGGCACAATCCTGATAACCATCAGAACAGTATTGTCTGAGAATTGTTTCTGCAAGTTACTTAATGTATTAGATAATTAAAGTTCATAAGGCACCAGAGGAAGCTAGCTAAAATAAAGAAAAAGCGGCAAAAGTAGAAGGCAAGGGAGAAACTGGGGACACTGTCATGTTTGTTTTAAACCATTTACAAAGACAATCAAATTAAGGAATATTAGAATGATGTTTCCATTAATGAGAATTCACTTATAGTGGAAAGAGGCAACCAAATCAAAGCATCAAAGAGAAAGATTTTTTTCTTCTGAGACTTTTATCTAACTTCATGGTTACAAAAGTAATACATTTAAAGAATAAAACAGAAGTGTAAAGCAGGAAAAAACTGGCTGGGCGTAGTGACTCAGGCCTGTAATCCCAGCACTTTGGGAGGCCGAGGCAGGTGGATCACTTGGGCTTGGGAGTTCAAGACCAGCCTGGGAAACATGGCAAAACCCCATCTCTACAAAAAATACAAAAATTAGCCAGATGCAGTGGCACGTGCCTGTAGTCCCAGCTATTCGGGAGGCTGAGGCAGGAGAATCACTTGAGCCCAGGAGATAGAGGTTGCAGTGAACCAAGATCGCACCACTGTATTTCAGTCTAGGCAATAAGAGTAAAACCCTGACTCAAAAAAAAGGAAGGGAAAAACAAAGCAAAACACCATCACTCAAGATAAAGATTACATCTCTCTGGTTTTTCTATGTATTTGTAAACCAGATACATCTACTCCCTCATTAGCTGGCTCTGAAGTCCTAGAAAATAACTCTCCACTTACTTCCCTGTTCAGATTGTCTGTCTCTCTTTAAAAGAAAAAGAAAAAAGCTTTAGTAGTAATCAGTTAGACTTCACTGAAGTTTTGATTTGTGTGTGTATGTGTGCGTGTGTGCGCGCGTGCACTTTCTGAGACAGTCTTGCTCTGTCGCCCAGGCTGAAGTGCAGTGGCGTGATCTCAACTCACTGCAACCTCTGTCTCCCAGTTCAAGGGATTCTTCCGCCTCAGCCCCCAGTAGCTGGGACTATAGGAATGCACCACCATGCTGGTGATCCACTCGCCTCGGCCTTCCAAAGTACTGGGATTACAGGTGTGAACCACTGCACCCGGCCCATTGAATTTTTTAGTGAGCTTTCTCCACAGCTAACAAATTTAGAATCCCCCTTAGACATTTTTATTCTCCCAAACCGCTCCTCAATGCAGCCTGCCCCAACCTCCTAAGAAGCTCTTCCTTTCTGCCTTTGCTTTCATTTGTCTCTCCCTGTAGAAGTCTTTTCTAGGTCCCATATCCAAACTTACATACACACTAAACAAAAAACTCTCTATTTAGAAAACAGTTTACCAACTTTTGAACTTGAATATCCAGCCTGAAGTCTGAAAAATCACTCCAAGCAGTTTATTAAGGATTTTCTCCAAATAAATAAGGGTTCTCCTCAAAAGGTGTTTTGGTGAATAATATATTTTTCATGTCATTACATATAGACATATACATACACACACATTGCTTTTTCTTCTATAAAATCAGTATTGTTCTATTTATAAAGTTTTGTGTCCTACTTTCATAGGATATAGTGAGCATTTTTCATTTTATTAGAGACTGTTTATTAACACTATTTTATATCTGCATAAAATTCCATCATATCATAAGCCACAATATTATGAAATTGATGTTTTAAAAGTTAATAACAGTCAAATACTGGCACTTTCATATGATTCGTTCTCATAATTATTCTCTTACTATTGGGCATTTAGAGCATTTTCCACTTTTCATTTTCCATTTCCATTAATGATGTGATGGGTATACTTGTACGCAAATCTTTTGTTATTTCTGGTTGCTATTTTAAGCCCTATTCATAGAAGTGAGGTTGAACTAGGTCAAATTGTAAATAATAAGAATAAGAATAAACTGCTTTCCATAAATGTTGTGCCAATTCCCAGTCCCATTAGTAGTTCTGGAAGTATCTCCATCTTACCATACTCTGAACAGCATTATTGTCACTAAAAAATTGAGACTCAACAAATAGTATTTCCAGTATTATTTATCTTTGATAGTGATTTGATTTACCTTTTATTTTATTGTAATTATTTGACTAATTTTCATGTTTATTCACTATATATAATATTTGTGTGTGTGATTCTTCTAGTGATGTTTCCTATCCAGTTTTTCCACTAATATTATTTTTAAAATGAGGATCCTAATTCTCTATCATATCAGTTGTAAATATTTTATCCCAATTTGAAATTTATCTTTTAATTTTAGGAATTTTTAATGTATAGAAGCTTTAACTTTTCGTGTAATCTATGTAATCCCATCTCTTTTTATATTTAAATAGTTCCTTACGACCATAGTAAACTATATGTTCTTTGTCACAATTTTCAACGTAATAAAAGTTAATTTTATTCTAAAATTATACTCCTAGATGTAAATGTCATGGTTCCCAATACTAAATCATATAAACAAATATAAGTGTATTTGTAAACCTCCTCATCATTAAGGAGTCAAAAACTTTCAAAGTCCATATTCTGATAGTACAGCAGAAGTATTATCTACCTATAATGAGGAAAGCACTAATAATTCACTCACAGATACCTGTCATTTTTCCTCCAACTCAAGTATGATTCAGTTCATGGCATCAATTTCAATATTTATTTTAAGATACTTTTGAGGTCCTAAAAAATAAATTCATGTAACATTCTATGCTAGAGAAATAATTAATTCTCCTAGCTAAGCATTACTCTTCATTTCTTCCCAAACCAAGTATCTAACTTGTTTTCAACACGAATATATTTATGACTTCTACCTAACACAGCAGATGAGTCCTGCCTATGAAAACCATTAATCTATCCCTAACAGTCTCTTTCTAATCAGAATTGTCAAACTTAAGAAACAAGGTTTTAATATTTGAGGCCATGATTTTTGTACTGTAGGAGAAATAAAATGCATGCCAATCCTTTAAAAGTAAGGTATTTCCAGAGCCAAGCATGGTAGCTCACATTTGTAGTCCCAACAATTTGGGAGGCCATGACAGAAGGATGACTTGAGGCCAGGAATTCAGGACAAGCCTGGGCAACACAGAGAGACTGTGCCACTACAAAATCAAATTAGCCGGCTGTGATAGTGCATACCTGTAGTCCCAGCTATTCAGGAGGCTAAGACAGGAGGATCGCTTGAGCCCAGGAGTTTGAGGCTACAGTGAGCTATGACAGTGCCTCTGCACTCTAGCCTGGGTAACAGAGTAAGACCCTGTCTCTATAAAAATAAATAAATAAATAAATAAATAAAGGGTAATTCCTAACCTCAGAAAAGTACAGAGGTAGTATTTACAAGAAAATTTTAAATCTTTACATAATAGTATTTATGTAATATTTCTGCATTTAAAATGTCAGAAGTCTTATTACTCATGCTGTCTTATGTAACTGGCAAGTAGTAGGGAAAATGGATGGACAAATATACCAAATACAGCACCTACCAAAGTTCATCTGCCACTCTAAAATAACACACAGTCCTCTACATCCAGAGGTTCTGCATCCGTGCACTCAACCAACAAAAGATCAAAAATATTTGGGAAAAAAAAAGAATGGCTGTATCTGTACTGAACAAGTACAGACTTTTTTCCTTCTCATTATTCCCTAAACAAACAGTGTAACAACTATATACATAGCATTTACATTGTATTATGCATTATAAGTAATTTAGAGACAATGTTAAATTCATGGGAGGATGTGCATAGGTTATATGCAAATACTACACCATTTTATAAAAGGGGCTTGAGCATATGTGGATTTTGGTATCCACAGGAGGTATTGGAATCAATCTCCCACGGATACCAAGGGATGACTGTAGTTCCCCAGAAAGAAGTCAGTTCTCTATATGTAATTCACCAAAGGAAAAAGATCTCTGAGGATTGCATCAGGAATAAAAAGAAGACTTTCATCAATAGATATTATTTCCATAGCTCCCATACACTGCTGTACTTAGATAGATTGCACAAAGGTGAATTCTGCATTTTATACTTAGCAAATCTAGAAATGAAAAATAAAATTTTATCCAACACAAAATAAGCAAATTTTTCATTAAATCTTAAGACCTAGTAATCTAAGAAGCCTAATAAAGAAGTTAATCGAAACTAAAATGTAAGCATAATGTAGCAGAATAAAATACAGAAAAATGAGTGGAGTAAATGAAAACCAAAAACAGTATTTTCAAACCCAAAATAAAACACTATGCATTTTAATTTCATTTTAATCTACCTGTGGGATAAGTAACAGATTCACAGAAACACAGGAAATATCAGACCACCATTATTGCCTGATGGCAAGAGACCAATTTAGCCCCTTCAAGGAGTTTGTGTTTCTACTTTCTAAGAACACATATGATACCTTAATTCTATTCAGGAAACACTGCGGTCTTTGTTGTGATATTTAGAAATAAACAGAATCTGGCCAGGCATGGTGGCTCAGGCCTCTACTCCGTTTTTGGGAGACCTAGGCAGGCAGATCGCTTGGGGTCAGGAATTTGAGACCAGCCTGGCCAACATGGTTAGACCCCATCTCTACCAATAAAAAAAAAAAAAAAAAAAAAAAAAAGCAAAAATTAGCCAGCTACTTGAGAGGCTGAGGCAGGAGAATTGCTTGAACCTGGGAAGCAGAGGTTGCAGTGAGTGACCCAAGAACATGCCACTGCACTCTAGCCTGGGTGACAGAGTGAGTGAGACTTCATCCCAACAAATAAATAAATAAACAAACAAACAGAATCCAACAACTACAAAGTCATTTAGTTTTATTTTACTTAATAGTTTCCTATTTGTTGTTTTAATGTTTAAGAAATGAACATTTTGAAAGGCGTTATTGATTATAAACAGAAATTTATCTCAGTCTACCTATTTAAAATCTAAATGTAACTCTAACCACAAACAGTTCAACAAATGGTAACGACAGGATTTTCCTTTTCACCCTTAAGTTCCAGTCTCAATTCTTCTGCTAATTAAGTCGTTAGATATATAACCTTGAATGTGTCATCTAGCCTCTCTGAGCTTGAATTTCCTGATATGTAAAATAAAGACACTGGATTACATAATTTCAAATTATCTTCTAGCTATAAATACCAAAATCTTATAACTATATTCATTTATCACTCACTGAACATCAATTTTAGGCATACCTTCAGAGATATTTCAAGTTCAGTTCCAGATCATTGCAATAAAGCGAATGTCACAAAAAAAAGTGAGTCACATGAATTTTTTTTGCTTTTTGTTTCTGAATGAATATAAAAGTTCTGTTTGTATTATATGGTAGTCTATTAAGTGCAATAGCATTATGTCTTAAAAACAATATATGTACCTTAATTTAAAATACTTTATTGCTGAAAAATGCAAATAATTATCTGAGCCTTCAGTGAGACATAATCTTTTTGCTAGCAGAGGTTCTTGCCTTGATGTTGATGGCTGCTGACTGATCAGGGTGATACTTGCTGAAGGCTGAGGTGGCTGTGGAAATTTCTTAAAATAAGACAACAGTGAAGTTTGCCACATTGATTGACTCTCCTTTCATGAAAGATTTCTTTGTAGCAAGTGATATTATTTGATAGCATTTTACCCCCAGAAGAACTTCTTTCAAAGTTGGAGTCAATGCTTTCAAACCCTGCTGCTGCTTTACTAAGTTTATGAAATATCCTAAATCCTTCGTTGTCATTTCAACAGTGCTGTCATTTCACAGCATCTTCATCAGCTGTAGATTCTATCTCAAGAAACCACTTTCTTTGCTCATCCATAAAATGCAATTCCTCACTGGTTCAAGGTGTATTGTGAGATCGTAACAATTCAGTCACATTTTCACGCTCCACTTCTGATTCTACTTCTAATTCTACTTCTCTTGCTGCTTCCACATCTGCAGTTACTTCCTCCATTGAAGTCTTGAGCCCCTCAAAGTCATCCATGAGGGTTGGAATCAACTTCTTTCAAGCTCCTGTTAATGTTGATATTTTGATCTCCTCCCATGAATCAAAATGTTCTTAATGACATCTAAAATGGTGAGTCCTTCCTAAAAGGTTTTTTACTGGGCCAGGTGCAGTGACTCATGCCTGTAATCCCAGCACTTGGGGAGGCCGAGGTGGGTGGATCACCTGAGATCGGGAGTTTCAGACCAGCCTGGCCAGCATGGCGAAACCCCGTCTCTACTAAAAATACAAAAATTAATTAGGCATGGTGGCATGTGCCTGTAGTCCCAGCTACTCAGGAGGCTGAGGCAGGAGAACCGCTTGAACCTAGGAAGCAGATGTTGCAGTGAACCAAGATCGCTTCACTGCACTCCAACCTGGGCGAGAGTGAGCCTCCATCAAAAAAAAAAAAAAAAAAAAAAAAATATTTTCTATTTACTTTGCTCACATCCATTAAAGGATCACTATGTATGGCCGCTGTAGCTTTATGAAATGTATTTCTGAAATACTGACTTGAAAGTTGAAATTACTCCTTGGTCCATGGGCTACAGAATGTATGTTGTGTTAGCAGGCATGAAAACATTAATCTCCATGAACATCTCCATCAGAGCTCTTGGATAACCAGGTGCATTGTCAATGAGCACTATCTTGAAAGGAACTTTTTTCTGAGCCGTAGTTCTCAACAGTGGGCTTAAATAAATATTCAGTAAACTACGCTATAAACTAATGTGCTATCATCCAGGCTTTGTCATTCCGTTTATAGAGCACAGGCAGAGTAGATTTAGCATAATTTTTAAGGGCCCTAAGATTTCCAAAAAGGTAAATGAGCATTGGCTTCAACTTAAAGACACCAGCCACATTAGCCACTAACAAGATAGTCAGACTGTCCTTCAAAGTGTTGAAGCCAGGCATTAACTTCTCCTCTCTAGCTATCAAAGTCCTCAATGGCATCTTCTTCCAATATAAGGCTCTTTCATCTACAGTGAAAATCTGTAGTTAGTGTAGTCACCTTAATCAATGATCTTAGCTAGATCTTCTGGGTAACTTGCTGCAGTTTTTTCATCAGCACTTGCACTTTTATGTTGTAGAGACAGCTAGTTTCCTTAAACCTCATGAACCAACCTCTCCTAGCTTCAAACTTTTCTTCTGCAGTTTCTTCACCTCTCTCTGCCTTCCTAGAACTGGGAGAGTTGGAATCTTGCTCTGGATTAGGCTTTGACTTAAGGGAATGTTGTGGCTGATCTGATCTTCCATCTGGACCACTAAAACTTTCTCTTTATCAGCAATAAGGCTGTTTTGGTTTCCTATCATTCTTGTGTTCAGATTGGCATAGCACTTTGAATTTCCTTCAAGAACTTTCCCTTTGCATTCACAACTTGGCTAACTGGTGTAAGAGGCCTAGCTTTCAGCCTATCTCAGCTTTCAACATGCCTTCTTCCCTAAGTTTAATCACTTATAGCTTTTGATTGAAAGTGAGAGACAAGTCTTCCTTTCACTTGAATATTGAGAGGCGACTGTAGGTTTATTAATTGGACTAATTTCAATATTGCTGTGTTTCAGGGAATAGAGAGGCCTGAGGAGAGGGAGAGAGACAGGCAAATGGCTGGCCGGTAGAGCAGTCAGAACACACAACTCTTATCAATTAGGTTCACCGTCATTTACAGGAGAGGTTTGTGGCACTCCAAAATAATTACAATAGTAACATCAAAAATCCCCTGACCACAGATCACTGTAACAGATATAATAATAATGAAAAAGGTTGAAATTTTGCAAGAATTATCTAAATGTGACACAGAGATATGAAGTGAGAATATATTGTTGGAAAAATGGCACTGACAGACTTGCTGGATACTGGGTTGCCATAAACCTTCAATTTGCAAAAGATGCAATATCTGCAAAGCACAAGAAAATGAGGTATGCCTGTATGTTCTATGCACTGGGTTAAATGCTGACAATCAAAAACTAATTCTGCCATTTACTGAAGATTTATATAACAGGCATTATAGTAAATGTTTGGCATATATTTTCTCATTTATTTTTTGTCTCCACAATAGTCTTAGGAATTGGATATTACTATAGCCCACTTTATAGCCAAAAAAACTCAGCTAGAGGTTTAAATAATAGCTAGTTAGCAGGGAACAAAGATTCAAACCCAAGAATTCCTGACTCCCAACCCTATGTTTAACCAGAACATCATGCTGCCACCAAGAAACTTATGGTCATATTTCTCGACATCATTTGTGTCAGAATTACTTGGGGTGCTTACTTAGAATGCAAATTTTCAGGCTTGCTCTATTCAAGTTCTACTGAAATTGCTATCTCTGGAGTGGAGGCTGTGTTTTGAAACAAGTGATTCTGCTCTGATGATTCCTATTTATATTCATTTTGAAGTATAATATACAGTTTATAATTTGTCTATATGCATTAAATATTTAATGAATGCCCATTATGTACAAGTTACACTATACTAGATACTGTGTTAGATACATTGTTGTATGATACATTTTGTGTCTGCAAGCAAGAGACTTGACAATAAGATACACACAAATACTTACATCACAGAACATTCTTGGAAATTGTTAGATCCTGCTTTAACTGCTATAATTGCTGTCCTATAATTGCTCTTGTATTATTTATTCATGCACATATTATCTTTGTCATACAGAATGCAAATCCTTTGGAGGCTGCTATTCATCTTTTATTTTCATTTGTCCTTTCAACAAATATTTATTAAGTACCCACTGAGTGTAAAACATGTGGACACTACAATTATAATGATGAGCAAAAACAGGCTCAGTTCCTTCATGGAGCTTTTGACCTAGAGTGTGGGAAGCCATTTGTTAAATAATCAGACACATGCAAATAATGTAAGTAATCAGAACTATAGCACGTATAAATTACTACTATGATACATGATACAAAGAAACGGTACTCTTGGCTAAAATAACTTACTTTTTAAAAGATTTGGTCTGGTCAGAGAAATCAGGAAAAGCTCCCCTAAGGAAGCAAATTTTGAATTAAAATCTGAAACATATACAAACACTAATAGGTAAAATGGGAGGAAAGGGAATAAGTATCCAAGAAAAGGGTACAGCACATGGAAAGGCATTTGTGACAGATGGAAACAAGAACAAAGCATTGATAACAGCCAGTACACCTGGACTGGAGAGAAGGAAAAGGAGCTGAAATGTTCATCAGGACTGGTTATTCTCCATCTGCTTTGCCCCATTCCCAGACTCATTCTCCACTTAGAGCCCTGGGAGGCTGACCCTATGGACTGCATCATCTGGTCTCCTGGTCCAGCTTCTGTTTGGATTTGGACAATGGGAAGCACATGCAGGAGACCAGTAAAAGAAAGTCAGAGTATTTCTTCTCCACTCCCACTCTACTTTAGGGTCTCAGTTCCAGTACTGTTAGAATACCTGAACAACTATCACTCCTGCCCACCAGGCCCTCTTCTAGGGGTCTAGACTCCAATAACACTATTTCAGTCCTCTTATCCCTTCAGTCCTGAGGAGGATAATGGCTTCCTGCTATTGCTGGTCTATGGGTGCCCCAGCATTTCTTGGTTTTCTTAATCCTGCTCCCTTTGGTTTTCTTAACCCTGCTCTCTTTGAAGGTAGTTCCTCTTCATTAAAATCCTTTCCTCTGAGTTGAATTGTTTCCTGCTAGGTCCATAAGGTATGTGGTATCAATCCCTAGGCCCTAGTTTAAAAAAATACATACAATGCAACACTCAAAAATACCTGACAATCAAATAACTGACTTTTTCCCATGATAGAACAGTCCATGGAATTTTCTTTTGCCTCTTAGTTACACTTATTACTTTATTGTCAATAGTTGGTCTTCTTAATTATTAAAAGATTCTTGGAGGACTACAATCATTACAATTCATACAAACAGATTTCTTGCCATCCAAAGGAATTAGGGTGAACAACACCTTTGTAGTGTAGACATGAAAAGCATGGACTCAGAGAGACCTGGATTTAGTTCTTTGCTCTGCCATTTAGTATTAGTATGCCCAGGATATGTTTTATCAACACTCTGAATCTGTTTCCTAGGTAAAATGGGAACTTTTATTCTTATCTTACAGGATTTTTGTGAATATTAAATAAAAATTATGCTAAGGAACTGGTAGAGAAAAAGCACTTAATAAGCAGTAACTATTGTTACTATTACACCTATTTAATCATGGATAAAAAAGAAGTGACAAGTTTTTAGAATTGACATATGTTCATGGTTTAAATAGAAAACCAATATGGAAGAATATGAAGTATAAAATAAAAATTTCTCATTTCTTTCCTTCACCTCCTAATTCCACCCCTCAGAGTGCTGCTATTAAAAGGATATGCAACTCACGCCTGTAATCCCAGCACTTTCGAAGGCTGAGGCAGGTGGATCACAAGGTCAGGAGATCGAGACCATCCTGGCTAACATAGTGAAACCCCATCTCCACTAAAAATGCAAAAAATTAGCCAGGCGTGGTGGCGGGCGCCTGTAGTCCCAGCTACTTGAGAGGCTGAGGCAGGAGAATGGCATGAACCCAGAAGGTAGAGCTTGCAGTGAGCCAAGATTGTGCCACTGCACTCCAATCTGGGCGACAGAGAAAGACTCCATCTCAAAAAAAAAAAAAAAAAAAAAGATATGCAACTTTATAGATATTTTCCATAGTATACTCTGCATTTAGAGAATGAAGATGAAATAACACATGTGGGAAGAAGAAGAATTGGCACTCCTCTTGTTCTTTATGATTGAGATATTCAGAGAAGCATGTGTATCACAATACCATAGAATTCTGATACCACCCTAATATCAATGCAGTTCACAAAGAAGTACAATTTTGGAAATAGAGTTAACAAATTTTTATTTCTGTATCTCTGGATGGAAATCACTTGGACTAATTTAGCACAGAATAGTAAACACTTCTGATTCTTAATGCCAACAATTTAGGTAGCTGAAAGGAGAGGATATAAAGCTGAATAGCTTAAAAGTATTGGGACAATGGGAAAACACTGTCAAAAATGATTGTGATCATTTTACTCAGGACCCAAAGATTAGATTCAGGTATCTTATATCAACCTATAGAAATAAGTAATTTCCAATCACTTACTACAGAACATATTTTTTTAATCCTCTACTGGTCTTTTTTACAACAGGTAGTTTCTCTGAATTCCTTAAACCTTTCTATGAAATACAGCATGCATCCAGGTACCAGCAAGTAATGAGAATGCTACTTAGGGAATACTTGGTGACTATGTAAATTGTTAAATTTACTCTATATGTTTTCTGAGTCAGACCACTGGAAAACACTCCTACAAACATCAGAACCCTCCATTTCCAGACCTTCTTGCAGTCCAAGGACACTGGCTAGCTCTGAAATTCAGTCACTTTTCCCCATTAGTATCCTCTCATTCCCTTTAGCCATGGAGAATTTGGAAAATTCCCCATTCCAAGCCCACTGGCCAGCCTTCTTTCCTGAGTCCCAAATCTTCTGAAGGTGTTTGATGTCCCAGGCACCTTCAGAAAGCCTGTGTTGTACTGTAATATTTTATGAACAAGGGAAGAAAAATCCTGAATATTGTATTTTATATCCCAACTGAAATGGTCCATGTCAAAGAAGAAACTACCTAAAATATATATACATATATATAATTATTCATATATATATATAATCCTTCATATGTGTATATATAAATTCTTCCCCACACATATCTTTAAGGAATACATTTGCCTTGAACATTTAGCAAATAAATAAATGAATAAAACAATTATTGTCAAATGACAAATGGTAGGAAATTTGAATTTATTACAGCATTTAAAATGTATCTTATATGTTTGTACTTTAATAAGTTACATAGTATATGCATAGCATGGTTTACTACATGATCAAATCACACTGATCAGTGTGATACATGAAATAAAAAATACACAATTTATAAATATGAACTAACATCTATGAGGGTATCTCCAATTATTCCATATACACTGATGCTAAATGATCAAATTACACTTGTAAACTGGTTCATGTAAGATTATCAGAACACCTGGCAATGAAAACATTTTATTATTTTTATGAATGTATGATGTCTTGCCATTGCCAGAAACATTCTTTTAAATTTTCATCTAATTAAAAAATGGCTCTTGAATATTTGTTATGAAAAAGACATTCGAGATAGAGACCTCTGTACCAAGTTCTAGTCCAAAAAAATTTTTTAAATACAAAGGCTTCTTTAAATTACAAAGACAGTTTTTGCTTTTCAGTTTGTCAAAGTATTTCATAATAATATAAATTAGAAATAGAAAGTAAAGGGGGATGACACTGTCCTGAATGCTGTAAAACAACAATATACCTGGCTTTTACTCCTCTCTCTCATCAAAAACAAACCAATTATAAACATTTATTTGTGCTTTTGTGTTTGTTATTTCATCTTTTTTTACAATGTGCTTAAACCTGATAGCTTATGTTTTAAAATTTTACCGATGGAGCATCACTTGTGAGTCACAATACAGAAGAATTTGTATTTCTCTCAGTAGTACCACTGTGTAATATACCTTGCAAATAGTATTCATACACCTAAACTTTTCTATTTTTCTCTCACTCCCAGGTACTCAACAAATACTTGCAGAATGAATTAATAAAGCTTAGTGAAATGTCCTATCTTACCAATAACACAACTTCCATCTAACCTTTCACTTTTGAACAGCTCCTTTGTCAAATCAACAAATCTAATCTGCTGCTAAAGGCACTGTCAATCAAACTCAGAATTAGTTACATAAAGAACAATGCAATAACTTCCTTTTAGAGTTGAATGACAGACAAAAGTTTGTAAAATTTAAGAAACACATATGCTTCCTTTTTATTAAATATTATGATTTTCATTTATTCTGGATTGCCAGAAAGCCTAAATCCAGATATTGTAATCAATTCAGCTAAAATGATCTCCATTTCATTCCTTGAAAATAATTCACTTTGTTTCAAGAATTACAATGAGTTTCCCTTCTGGAAATACATGGAACCTACTGCGTGTAAAGTATTGTAACAAATAAGACAAATTCCCTATTCTCCCACTTATATTTCTACTGTTAATTACAATGCAAAAAATGCAAAAGACCAAATGGATAACAGAGTGACAACAAGCTAGGCAAACAATAGCAGCCTTTTATTAAAAAAATTTTTTTTTAAAGTATGTAACCATTTATTGAACATCTTTGCATCAGGGACTTTGGTAAACATTTTATATACACCACCACAATAATCCTGCAAAATAGGTATTGTTATGCTCACATTGATGTCAGAAAACAGGTTCTTAGCATAGGACTTAGCACATGCCAGATATTCAACAAATACATGTGGAATGAATAAGGCTTAGCGAAGTTCCCTAATTACACAGGTAACAAGTTAAGAAGGGGTAGAACATTATATTTACCTATAGAATGTCCAAATTCAGTTGTATAAATTAATTAATCTAAACTGAATTCTACTCAATTTATAAGTGGGCTTTATAAAACATAGTTCAGTAATCAGCCTTCTGGATACCTTCTGAATAAACTAGGTTACCTTCTGGATAAACTAGGGTACCAAATTATAGGGATTTTTTTTTGAAAGGGAAAGAAAATTTAAATAATTTTCCAGTGAGAATATTCAAATACACTCCTGACAACTTTTTAAAACATTATTTAACAGGAAAAACTATCTATTTGTCATGAAGCAAACTAAAAGAAACTAGGTATCAGGCCAGGCGTGGTGGCTCATGCCTGTAATCCCAACACTTTGGGAAGCCTAGGCATGCAGATCACCTGAGGTCAGGAGTTCGAGACCAGCCTGGCCAACATGGTGAAATCCCGTCTCTACTAAAGATACAAAATTAGCCAGACATGGTAGTGGGCACCTGTAATCCCAGCTACTCGGGAGGCTGAGGCAGGAGAATCGCTTGAACCTGGGAGGTGGAGGTTGCAATGAGCCAAAATCATGCCATTGTACTCCCGCCTGGGCAACAGAGCAAGACTCTGTCTCAAAAAATGAAAAAAAAAAAAAGGAACTAGAAATCATCTAATATTCCATCCCTTCCGCTTATATTCATAAAGAATTAGGCATTTAGACCGGGTGTGGTAGCTCACACCTGTAATCCCAAAACTTTGTAAGGTCGAGGCAGGAAGATCACTTAATGCCAGGAATTCAAGACCAGCCTGGGCAATATAGCAAGACCTCATCTCTACAAAACAAATGTAAAAATTAGCTAGGCATAGTGGCATGCACCTGTAGTCTTAGCTACTTGGGAGGCTGAGGCTTGAACCCAGGAGTTCAAGGTTACAGTGAGCTATGATAGTGCCACTGCACTCCAATCTGGGCAGTGGAGTAAAACCCCACCTCTAGGAAAAAATAAATAAATATGTTGATGGGCATACAATGTATAAATATGTAATCTGTGACAATCACAACATTCAGAGGCAAGAATGGAGCTATACAGAAGCAAAGTTTTGTATTCTATTGAAATTAAGTTGGTAGTAATTCAAACTAAATCGTTACATACTAAGATGTTAATTGTAATCTCCAGGAAAATAATTAAGAAAATAAGCAAAATATATTTTAGTAAAAGAAATGAGAAAGGAATAAAAATAGTACAATAGAACATATCTAATTAACACAAAAGAAGGTAGTAATGGAGAAATGTGAACAAAGAAATGACACATAGAAAACAAATAGCAAAATGGCAGAAGTAAGTCCCTCCTAATCAGTAATTACACTAGCTGTAAGTGGATTCAATTCTCCAATTGAAAGGGGGAAATTTACAGAATGGAGAATTTGTAATTTGATTGTGCAAATCTGATCTTGACCAATGTTTAAATCAGTAAGACTAGCAAGGCTCATTATTGTGTCCGTTTATGCTATAAGATATTATGAGAGGAGAATGGTGAAGTAGCTCACACCTGTAATCCCAGCACTTTGGGAGGCCGAGGCTGGAGGATCACTTGAGGCCCCCAGTTTGAGACCAGCCTGGACAACAAAGGATACCCCGTTTCTACCCAAAAAAAAAAGTTTTTTTAGTTAGCTGGGTATAGTAACACATTCCTATGGTCCCAGCTACTCAGGAGGCTGAGGCTAGAGGATCACTTAATGCTGGGAGGTCAAGGCTGTAGTGAGCTATGATTGAATAACTGCACATTCCAGCCTGGGTGAAAGAGTGAGAAACTATCACTAAAAATAAATAAATATATATATATATAGTGTGTGTGTGTGTGTGTGAGGTGTGAGGTATTTTCTAGTAAGGGTCATGTTTAGAAAAGGGCAGTGGAAAACAAACATGCAGAACAAGAAGCAGAGAGGGGTTGGGTGGAGGAAGCTAAGATATAGGGGGTAGGAGGAAGTTCACTCCAGAGTTCCAGAGTTGGGTCTGGAGGGGGAAAGGAGTTTGAGTTTGGATTTTTGGATTTGAGATATTGTACATTTTCATTAAAGTGATAAATTAGCCATTTTAATATACTTTATTATTTTAATAGTATACCATTAGAAAACCATTTTTTTCTGCTATATCTGGCTGGCCCTAATAAATTATTCTAGGCAAAAATTCTCCCATCTGCACATTGACTCTTTGTCATGTTCACTGTCATTTCTTTCTCTATGTTACTGGTTTATTTTTATCTTTCGATTTTGGTCTTATTTTTAGAAGGAAAAAAAGCACACTGGTGAGTACACGTGCCTTTCCATAATACTGTTATCACTTTAAATACGCGAGATCATTCAATAATGAGTGGATCTTAAAGGCAGTGGTCTATTTCCTAGTTATAAGCCAGTTATTTACTCTTTCCCAGTAGTACTCCAAAATAAATGCCAATTAAAATCCTTAATATGGAATTTCAGTTCAAATGCTCACAAATTAAGCAAAGAAGCAGTGTTTTATTTAAAATAAATTAGTCACTTTTTCCATTTTCTCTTTCAGCCTTAAGAAATGAGATATAGTTAGTTTTAAATGTAAAACTTAGTACACTATGCAAATCATGTCTGTGTGTCAAAGAAAAATAACAAACTTAATGAGGAATGTTAAAAAAAAAAAAAAAAAAAAAAAAAAAAAAAAAAAAAAAACACAA